>NC_133619.1:19810389-19885389 GCF_048593235.1 Sminthopsis crassicaudata | reverse complement strand
AAACAAATAAATAAGAGCCTGGTAACCCATGTGCCCCTTCATGAAGCATCCTACCCCCAACACTAACGCACAAACACACACAATTAATCCTAAGCATCTTTTTTTTTCTTTTTTGCTGAGGCATTTGGGCATAAGTGACTTGCCCAGGGTCACAGAACTAGGAAATGTTCTTAGCCTGCCGCTGCAGATTCTGGGCCAGTCTGGCTGCCATGCACTTTCCTCTATGAGCAGAATTCTAAGAGAAGGCCCCCTGAAAGGACAGCACTTTCATTATGGAGGGAACTAGGTCATCATCTCCACCCCAAAGCTTATCTTCTTCCAGCCTTGGTGCTTCTCCTCTAGATTGAACCACTGGGGAAAAGTTCTGTTGTCCACCCTAGTTAGGTCTCTGATTAGATGGAGAAAAGAATGAAAGATGGGAGAAAGGCTAGAGAAGAGGTGATAAATGGAAACCCAGGAACCAAAAGGCCAGAATTTTAAAAGATCTGATGCTGTTTTCTAATTTTAAAAAATGACATAATGGAAATCAAGAGAGGGCCAAAGCTTTATTTTTTAATCAATGCCTTTCTTTTTCACTGATATGCCTCCTGCTGTTGGTAAAAAGAGAAAATTTGGGTTTGTAAGAAAAGAGCCAACGAGAAAAATGTCAGATGGTCGTCCTTTTATTGCCTTTTCAGTTTGCCCTTTTCATTCATTTCAATGATCACCATGAATTTCCTGAAGAGGGTAACAAAGTCCAGGAACAGGTCCATGCAGTGCCAAATGTAATCTTCGTCCTTTCTCTCTGCCTTCTCGATGATGAGCTGCGTGTCGAAAATCACAAGTCCGCACAGGAACGCCAGGCCGAGGTACATGTTGGCTTGGGAGAGCCAGCTGGACAGGAAGAAGAGGTTCCCTAGGTAAGAGAGGAGCAACAGGGTGAGGGCGGACAGCAAGATGCCCCCCAGGCAGAGGCAGCCGAGGCAGCGGCCGTAGAAGGCGTTCAGGGTGAAGGAGCTGAAGGTCATCACTGTGCCCATGAAGGAGGAAGGGACGATGTTGGGGTCAGTGTCGATGCAGGAGTCCAGTTCAGGGCCCAGCCCGACCCCAATGAGGAAAGCGAAGCCCCCCAGCAGGAGCAGTCTCTTGGGCTCCGTGTCATCTCGGTGGGGGGTGATCAGCAGCCAGAAGAGAATCACGAAGGAGCTCAGCGCTGAGAGAAAGCCGGCCTCGAAGAGGTGGGCCGCCACGTTCAGGTGGGCACCCGTGGCTGCCACCAGCATGCAGAGGGCTAGGCTGGCGTAGACCTTCTTCAGGTGCTTCTGGGTAAAGGGGGTGAGATTGGAAATCCTCCAAAGGGCTTCCAAGTTGGTCTTCCAGTAAAACATCTTCAAGGTGTCAGAGAGCACGGGATGGCCCAGGTCTTCACCATCTTGGCTCCAGCCTTCTGAGTTTCAAATTGCCAGGATCTTTGGACTTGGGTGTCACAGGTGAGTGTGACATCACGTGCCCCACCCCTGGGACACAGCAAGTGGATGAGCCTTCAGCCTCTGCCCCACTGAATGCCAGGGGCTGTCACAATTACAGGAGACACGATAGTCTGCTATCTCCCAGTCTCCAAGACGCTCGAAGGCCACCTAGGGAGCAGCATCTGGGACACTAGCTCTGGAAGAGGAGGAAGGTAGTCACAAATATTATTATATATCACTTTTGCATAGAGTTTTAAGGGCTGTCCAATCTAGTGTGGACATTATCCCACTATCTAAGCTTAGAAGTCAGAAAGTAGAAATACACTTATTGGGAAGTTACTTGTATACATCACTTGGACTTGTCTAGCTTGTATTCATTTCCTGTAGGCTCTGAAATTATGTTCAATTAATCAACAATTGTGGTGCTGGGGATACCAAACTCACAGTTCCCCTGTCCTTGTAATAGGAGAGAAACTATGGGTGTAAGTTCACATATAATGGGTACTATCACAGCAGATGGAAGTTGGAACGCGAAGCATGAGCAGCTGGGGATCCAGCAGAAGTGATGCTCGAGCTGGGCTTTAGGAGGAACTGGGGATTCAATGAGGCAGAAGAGAGGAGAGAGAGCAAACCAGGCTTGAGGGACAGCCAGAAAAAATGCCCCAAAGTAGAAGAGGGATCTTTGCATGAGAGGAGAAAAAAGGAAGCATTTAAATGAAACACAAAGGATGCAGAAGGCAATACTTGTATCAACTCTCTTTATAGGCATTTTGTGCATGGTAGTACATCTGTCCACTAGATTGGAAGATCTTTGAAAGCGAGGACTATTTCATTATTTGCACCTTCAACACTTAGCACTAACCCTGGCACATAGTAGGAGCTTAATGCATGTCTTTTTGATGGATTAAATGTACAGAATGGCATACAACTGGATGCTGGAGTAGAGTTTGGAGGGGGAAATGGAAGATCCACATTTAAGGGACAGGAGAAAAAAGGGGGGAGTCATTAATCAAGTCAGAAGAAGCAGTTTTAGAGAAAAAAGTAAAGTCATTTCAAGTCATGGAGGCCAAGGGAATGAGATTTCCAGAAGCTAGGCGTGGATAGCAACGATAAATCATGTAGAGAGAAGACCAAAAATGAGCTTTCAGAAAAGGTCGTTTTTTCATTGGATTCCATAGATTTGTGAGATTTGGTGGGGACAAAAGTCAAAATGATTCTTTTAGAAGAGACTGGGGGAGGAAGCGATGAGACTGGATGACAGCAACTGCCAATGACATAAGAAGTTGGCCCCATCAATGTTGAAAGTTTATCCATGCATATGATTTGAAAATTGAAAAACAGCTTTAATAAAAAAGAAAAATAAATAAAAATATAAAAAAGAAGTCTGACCCTAAAATAATGGAGAGAAATAGAGGGACTAGGCAGACTTTGCCAACAAAATTAAGGGAAGGGCTTACTTTTCAAGGGAGGGATCACTTGGACATGTGTAAAGACAGGAGAAAATAAAGTCAGAAATTGAGAGATTGAACGTAGCAAAGAAAAAGAAAATTGACGGGAGCACATTTCAAAGGCTGACTTTTGACTTTAACCTTTCCAGGCTTTATCCTTCTTGTCCTCATTTCTTTTCTGCCAGCCCTCTCAATGGTGAATGCCCTAATAGACTTCCTGAAACTACTCAGTTTCTAAAGTTATTTTTACCATTCTGAGTAAGACAAGAAAACAATGTCTTTCATGTCAAGAAATTGTCTCATCTCACCCCTACCTTTTAGAATCTCATTTCTTTCAAAGATCTTCCTAGTTTATGATGCTTTTCCTAATTTCCCCCATCTTCTAGTACCTTTTACTCCAAAGTTTGCCTTGTGTTTTGGGGGGATTATTAGATGTGTACATTTTTTCTCCCCAGAAATAATTCAGCATCCATGAGAGAGCGTGGTTAAGCGTTTGCTTTCTCACCCCAACACCTATCACAGTGACACCCTGTACATAGGAGATAATTAAATACTCTTTGGGATGAATGAATAAGCTCATTTCAACAGCTCCCCCTCACACTCCCACCCTTTGTTTTTTAGTATTTAGCTCAGTTTTGAAGACTGAACAGGATTTGGGAAAGTAGAGAAAAGGATAGAAATTTCAGTGAGATTTGAGTGGGAGGATCCAAAGCTCAGAGGTATAAAAATTGGGAGGTATGTTTGTTGCACAATATATGAATCAGTCTGACTGTATTAACATAAGAGAGTAGGAGGAGGCCAGTCCACAAAGGCACCTGGGGCCAGATGGATAAAGGCCTCATCAGCAGAGCTAAGCACTGTGTACTATGAGAAGACTGATAAGATGAAGGGGTGGCAAAAGACATCTTCAGAGTTATGGACTAAGATCAATTTTAGGCAGTATTGTGAAAGAGAAATTGAGTTAAATGTGCACACTAGAAAAGTAAAGTTGACTAAAAATTCAGATTGAGCCATGCAGTAAAATCTGTATCCTAGAGAAATACCAAGAGGAGAAGAATCTATTCTCTCCAAGGAAAGAAGGGAAGGAAAAGGGAAAGGGAAAGAGAAAGGAAAGGGAAAGGGAAAAGAAAAGAAAAGGGAAAGAAAAAGAGAAAGTAAAAGAAAAGGGAAAGAAAAGAGAAAACAAAGGGAAAGGGAAAGGAAAGGGTGAAGGGAAGGGGAAGGGGAAGGGAAAGAGAAAGGAAATAAAAAGGGAAAGGGAAAGGGAAAAGAAAGGGAAAGGGAAAGGAAAAGAAAAGGGAAAGAGAAAGAAAAAGTAAAGGAAAAGGGAAAGAAAAGAGAAAAGAAATGGAAAGGGAAAGGAAAGGGTGAAGGGAAGGGGAAAGAGAAGGGAAAGAGAAAGGAAATAAAAAGGGAAAGGGAAAGGGAAAAGAAAGGGGAAGGGAAAGGGAAGGGAGAAGGGAAGTGAGAAGGGGAAAGGAAGGGGAAAGGAGAAGGAAAAGAAAAAGGAAAGGAGGAGAAGGGGAAGGAGAGGATGAATGCACATTATTACATAGGAAGGAGGGAATGGGGCATGTACCTCAATTGACAATAAACAATGTTTTAGTATTTGTCCTAGGATTTGACATTGTGCAAAATAATGGATTTTCATTATAATTTTTCTTTCTTTCTTTCTTTCTTTCTTTCTTTCTTTCTTTCTTTCTTTCTTTCTTTCTTTCTTTCTTTCTTTCCTTCTTTCTTTCTTTCCTTCTTTCTTTCTTTCTTTCTTTTTCTTTCTTTCTTTCTTTCCTTCTTTCTTTCTTTCTTTCTTTCTTTCTTTCTTTCTTTCTTTTTCTTTCTTTCTTTCTTTCTTTCTTTCTTTCTTTCTTTCTTTCTTTCTTTCTTTCTTTCTTTCTTTCTTTCTTTCTTTCCTCCTTCCTTCCTTCCTTCCTTCCTTCCTTCCTTCCTTCCTTCCTTCCTTCCTTCCTTCCTTCCTTCCTTCCTTCCTTCCTTCCTTCCTTCCTTCCTTTCTTTCTTTCTTTCTTTCTTTCTTTCTTTCTTTCTTTCTTTCTTTCTTTCTTTCTTTCTTTCTTTCTTTCTTTCTTTCTTTCTTTCTTTCTTTCCTTCTTTCTTTCTTTTTTATATTGCTATTTTCCCCCAAAAGCTAGCCTTCAAAATATTTTTTGGGACAGTCATTGGCCCTGCTTTAATATGTAGTACTTTCAAAATAAGGGCAATAGAATTTTTAGACTCCCAGATTGTATTTTATTAGCATTGCCAGTTAAAGATAATGAGTTACTGAAATTTAAGGATTTTTATTGCCAGAAAATAATTGCTTGGCAGATTTTGTGTGGGAGAACATTGCAAAGTACTGTACATAGTATTGTTTCCCCAGATTTGGGCTACTAATTCTAAGGACTGTGCTTCCCTTTCATTGTCATGGAAGTCCATCAGTCAATTGGGATAGCTCTTTTCCTTTGGCAAAAATTTAAATGAGAATTAAATAAAGAGAAATGTGCTATTTGCACAGGGAAAATGTGGTTACCTTGAGTGATAGGTATGGTTTTTTCACCCATGGCAAGAAGTTTTCTAGATCTGGTGTTACCAAAATTAAATCAATTAATTATTATTCATGCTGCTAATCCTTTCTTATTTGCATAATTTAAAAAAAAATCCCAAAAGGAAGAGAAAACTATTTCAATGCCAAAGTATATCTACCTAGGAGCAGGCAGAGAGTAAGCGTGTTACATGATTTCAGTCTTCACCTAAATATTCTATACTCATAAAATATTCATGAATTTGCACAACATAGGAACAGTAAATAATTCATTGGTCTTCCGGGAGGGACTTTACTGCTTCTAAGAAGATAGGTATAAGACTTGAGTTCTAATCCAAGATATAAGACCTGAGTTCAAATATGACCTCAAACAAACTTACCAGCTATGAGACCCTGAACAAGTCACTTAGCCTCAGTTTTTAACAGTTTGCTCTTCTGTAAGATATTGATTATAATAGTCCTTCTCTCACATGGTTGTGAAGATCAGATTGTAAAGTGATTGCATAATATCTGACACTTAAAGCTATATAAAGTTAGCCATTCTTCTAATTATTTTAACAAGGTCCACTATTAAATTAGATTTTAAGGCTCAGCAGAATTCTGATCTTCGTTCTCATTAAAATCTACTAAATCATCCCAATTTTTGAAACAAAGCACGTTAATGATGGTTTCCCTATTTTATACCTGTGAAGTTTATTTGTTTAATCCAAGCATAGTAAATTTTTCCATTTATTCTTATTTAATTTTATCATCTTAGATTCATTTCAAAGGCCAAGATCTGTTTGGATTTTGACTCTCTTATTTCATTTACTTTCAATATAATTTTGGTGTCATGAGAGAATTTGATGAATTTAACATCTATGACTTATTTCACAGCATTGCTAAAAAGTAGTTCTTCAACATACTTAAAATCTAAATTTTTTATTACGACCATTGATGAAAATATTGGATATTTTTCCAGATCATAGTATTTATTAGAAAATGTGATTCTCATCTCATAATTCTGAGGTGTGTTGGGTTTATAAAATACGATGGTATGATGTCCATTTATTTATTTATTATTTATAATATTTATTTAATGTTTACCATTGTTATTTTTGTTTTTAACATGTGCCAAAACATTATGATGATTACTGCTTTAAAGTTATTTTGGAATTTGTTAGTGATATTACCCTTCATTCTTATTTTTTCCCCATCATTTCCTTGGAAATTTAGGGCCTTTTGTTTCATCCAATTACTTAGTTAATATTATTGTTTGAATCAAAAAAATAACCCTTTTTACAGTTTGATTATATGACAATATATCTGTAACTTAATTTGAATAGTGTTGTCATTTGTATTTTATATCTTGGTTCAACTGTGGACAATCAATATCTCTTCAGTTATTTGGATTTTCATTATTTTTGCAACAAATTATTTTGCAATTATATCCATACATGTTGTTGACATGTTGTAGGAGGATGTACATTTTATATATTCTCTAGTTATTCTGAATGTAATTTCTTTTTCTCTCTCTTCTTACTAGCAATAAACAGAAGAATCAATGACTTCTATGAGTTCATTTTACAACTTGTTTCTTCCCTGATGTTACTCATTTTATAGTTCATTCCAAAGGATATTTGAAGTAGATCATTATATACATATATATATGTACATATATGCATCATCTACAAATAGTAATAGTGTTTTTTTCTTTCCTTTTTGCTTATATTTATTCTCTCAATTTCTGTTTTTCTTGCACATTCCCAAGGGAAACATTTCTACAACAATATTGTAAAGTAGTGGCAAAATTAAGTTTCTTTGCTTTGTGTTTTATTCTATTGTAAATTTTTTTCTACTGTTATTCTACTACAGATACTGCAGGTTCTTGGTTTTCAATAGATCCAAAGGAAAAATTATATTTATTCCACTGCTTCCTAGTTTTTTAAAGCTAAATGAGTAGTTTATTGATTTATTTCTTTTTTCACATATTGGTATAAATGCACAATTTATTATTATTTTATTAATGGTTTTTAAAATATTAATTACTGACAAAATAAACCTACATTCCTAGGGTAAATCCAACTTAATTATAATGAATTATTTTTTAATATGTTGCTATAGAGCTTTTGCTTATATTATCCAATATTCAAGCATCAATATTATTTAAAGATATTAAGCTATTATTTTCTTTCCTTGTTTTATTTTATCCCATCTTAAGTATCAAAGTCATATTTATTTCATAAGAAGAAATTTGATAGGATGTCACTTTTATCTATTTTATAAGGGCAGCTAAATGATATGGTGGAGTCAAGAAAATCTGAGTTCAAATTCCACCTTATATGTTTACTCTGTGACCCTGAGTAAGTGACTTATCATGTTTGTCTGGCTAGCACCTACTTCTCAGAGTCCTTATGAAGAATAAATGAGATAATAATCATAAACTACTTAAATACAATAGTGCTGGAACATAATGAGTACTTTATAAATATTCATCATTATTATAAATAATTTATGTATGGTTGTCATATTTATTAATAATTTACTAGTGGTTGTTAGAATCCACTAGTAAATTCATCTGGTCTTTAGGACCTTTTCTCCCCTCTCACTCCCAATTCCCTACTATCTTCTAAGGAATATTTTCCTGACTTGTTCAATTTCCTTTGCTGAGATTGCATGGTTAAAATTCTTATTTTTTTCTTGCTTTTTATGTTGATAGCTTATATTATTGTAAATTTCATTTTGTTTCTTTCAAGTTATCTATGCTATTAACATATTAATTGCAAAATATTTTCTAAAATATTATTTTCCAACTATCCAATTTGCTTAACTTACTGAGTATCGTTGAAACCTGAAGGGGTTCTTGCTTCAGGTTTTCTATCCTTTCATCATATTTTAAGAGATGAGAAAGATAAATGGTATTTTTTTTCCCTTTGATTATTTTATTTGGCTTTTTTCATCATTAACATATGTTTGGATGAACCCTAAGATATTTCATATTTTCCATCTCAATCAAGAATCTATGTGATAAAATTTCAAAAATTTTCTCAAAAATACTATATATATATATATATATATATATATATATATATATATATATATATATGTATATATATATGTGTGTGTGTGTGTGTGTATGTATAAAATATATACACATGTAAATATATCTAAATACATTCATATATATATATATGAATGTATAGAATAGATTCCATATTGAAAATTTCACTTGATATAGATCATCTAATATGCTATGTATAGATAAAGGTCAATGAGTTTTAGAAAAATAAATATTTTAATGAATATACTTAAACATGATTAACATGTACATGATGCTGCACTTCTTCAAAAGGTCTCTAGTACATTAGAAACGATGCTGAATTTGGAGTCAAATCCCAATCCTATCACTGTGACCTGGGGAAAAGCATTTTTCTCTTTCTGGCCTAAAATTCTTCAACTCTGTCTACAAAAGCATTGGACTCAAGAGCTCCTAAAGTATCTTCCTATTCTAAACCTGTTGACCCCAGTTTGTGACCCCAGTTCTCATAAATTTGGATATTCCTTCTGCTAGGTCCTAGCCCTGGCCCAATCCAACTCCTCAATGATTCATCATCCTTGGTTATCCATCTCTTCTTCCTCACCATTAACCATGAGAACCATGCTAGCTGTTAGAATTGAGATAATCAAATATTAGCAATGCTGAACTTTATTGCTAGGTTACAGGAATGAGGACCTGGAACTCTGTGAAGGAATATTAGGACTTTGTAATCATGGATCCATCTTTGGCCCTTTCTTTTCTTCTAACCCAGCAAATGCTCCTAATCTGAGAGTCAAATCCTATTAAATCTTAGATTCCACTAGAAAACTATTTTATTAGACAGAATCTAGTGAATACATAACTATTATTTTTATACAATTGTGATAAATTGTTTTTATTGTTTAGTAGTTTTAATCCTTTCTCTCTCCAGTTTTCTTGGCAAAGATATTGAAATAGTTTGCCATTTCCTTCTCCAAATCATTTTATAGACAAAGAAATTGAGACAAATAGGGTTAAGTAACTTGCTCAAATAACTAGTAAGTATCTTTGGCTGAATTTGATCTCAGGAAAATTAGTTTCCTGACTTCTGGTCCAACATACTGTGCTCTATGGCACTACTTAGTAGCCTATTATTAATAGAAACTGCCAGCATTGGTGAAATATTTACAAAAAACATCACAAATATTATATTTTTTTTCCTCATAACAACATTAGGAATTAGATGTTATCTTTATCCCCATTCTACAGATGAGGAAACTAAGATAAGCTTAGGTTAAATGACTTTTTCAAGGATACATGTTTGAGCTTTACATTTGAACACAGGTCTTCCAAACCCCAGGTCCAGGCCTCTATCCAATTCATCACTTTGTGGGAGACTCTTTATTCAGTCAACTTTTCAAATAAACAAAAAAGTATAAAAAATAAAAATAAATAAATTAAATTAAAATATTTTTATAAATAAATATAAAATAAAATTTTATAAAAAAATAAAAAGGAAACAAAAAACAGAGAAACTTGAATTTTTCATTTTTTCATATAGTCTCTTTCATTAAATAGCATTTTAAAAAGTGGGAAGGAGGTAGGAAGGAGAAAATAAATTTGAGACAACAGGGAGTAAGAAGAATTAAAGAAAAACAAAAATTTTAAAAACCTTATGAAGCAAGTTTTCCAGCTCTCTGTCTAATAGATTTTCTCTGAAACCATTCTGCTATAAGTCAAGGAACTAAATTCCATAATTTTCTCTCTAGTAGAGCCACAGATGCAGATTACTGCCTAGCAAGATTACTTATTGTTGTTCATAAAACAGTACTTACATGTACAAAAGGAGGCTACTAAATCAGGGACCCAGTCTTTCCTTCAGGAGAACAAATAGTATCTAGATATGGAGTCAATCTGAGTATTTCACTCTTTCATAAAACCTATAATCAATGAATTAAAAAAATCATTGTTAACCAAACTATTAAATCACATTTCTTGAATTTTTATATTTTACCTCTTTAAAAAAGTGTCTTATTCAAAAAACTTTAAATAAAAACAAACAAGTAACCTGATTTTTGGTCTATATACCTTTGAATAATTGTGTGTGTGTGTGTGTGTGTGTATACACACTCACACACACACACACACACACACACACACACACACACATATATATATAACACATATCTCTGAATAACCTATATTATAAATATATCTATTATATTTGCAAGAAATGTATTATGAATGGGTTTATAGACATATCTATATGTGATCAACAATTATATATTTATATATGGTCATTATACATCATGATGATTAATATATAATAATTTGGGGATGAGGTGTATATGTAAGTTTATTGACATACATTTGAGCCAGTTTGACCTATTTTCCAGAGAGCTGGGCTCTAAAGGAAGAATAAAAAGCTATATTTATGGTCTGATTCTGACACATCCTGACTTAAAATGTGCCAACTCATTGCTCCTAACATCTCAGAGCTTGAAGAAGCACCTACCCCAGCATTACTGTTTTGTCCTTCAGTCTCCAAGAAGAGGTGATAATATGACCTATAACTGAAGCGGATTGAAGGGAGGAAGGGCTGGGCAAGGTCAACTGCCTCATTTTCCACTCCAGAGCCATTGGGTCCAGTGGCCAGATCTACATCAGGAAGACTGGAAATGGCCCTGGATGCAGTGGGAGACTTGGTCTTTTTTAGCTAAAGTCTTCAACAGGTCTTAGTTTGCCCGAGGCAACATACAGTGACTAAGACAAGGTGATGGAGGCAAAGAATTTAATTTTTCACAATAATCAAACCTTAGAATAAGATGCAGGTGTTTCTCCAGCCTGCACTGGGTAGAAATAACTTACTTATCCATGATTTCCTTTTTCCAATGAAATGGCAGGGCTAATTAACTTTATTTATTTATCCCTCTAATTAACTTTATAGATCACCATATTAACACCCTCATGTAACAGATGAGGAAAACGAGTTCCAGAGTGAAAATGACTGGCTGAATGAAAGTACAGCAAGGAATAAATATTGAGATTATGTCTTCTGGATCCCTTGATCTCTCTACTTTGCATTCTTTTTCAGGTATATATATATATATATATAATCCACAAGAAGTAGATTATTGCATTTTTATTGCTCAGAAAGATAGAACAATTTTGGCATATTCCCCAGTTTTACACTGGTAAAACAAATTGTTTTTTTGGGGGGTTTTTGTTGTTGTTGTTGTTGTTTTTGTTGTTGTTGTTGTTGTTGTTTTTTGCCATTGGATAGAGGTTTCATTTACCATATTCTTCATGCTGATGTCCACAATTATTCCTTTGATGTTACTCTTTTAAAATTTAATTTAAGGTAATTGAAAGGGATATCCAAAGAAACATTTAAAATGCACATAATATTGGGGATCAATTTACCAAAGCCCATGAAATATTTGTATAGATTAAATTGCAAGCATTCCTTAAAGAAATAAAGTGCAACTTAAATATCTGGGGAAATGTTCAGTATTGATGGCTGAAGTATGCCAATATAATAAAAATGACAATATTATCAAAGTTAAAAAAAATAATTCAAAGGGGAGCTAGAAGGCACAATGGAGAGAGCCCCAGCCTTGGAATCAGGTGGACCTGAGTTCAAATGTGAGTCTCATATACTTCACAATTCTTAGCTGTGTGATTCTGGGAAAGTCACTTAACCGCAACTATCTTGTAAAAAAATAAATTAAGTGGATTTTATTGATTAATTTGTCTATTCATTTAGTTGGAACATGAATTGTATCTTTGTTTATTGTTTAATTCTTGGTCCTCACCTTTCTTCCTCTGGACAAATCTTCTTTTCTTGACTAAAATATAGGATATAAAAACTTTCCATCAAAACCATCCATACCAAAATCAGAAAAAAAAAAAAAAAAAAAGAAAAGCTTGGAAGCTTACATTTAGAAAATATCACTGTTTAATATGAACAACATTCTCTTTTAATCTTTGCAAAATTTGAAGTAGATATTTCTGGATTTAGCACACTAACTTAGTACCTTTCAGTAACTTGAAAACTGAATTTCCAGGCAGAACTGAACTCCCAGCAATTTAACTCTTGTTGTATCTAAGGAGTAGTTTCAACTACAACCCTTTCTTCCTTTTCAAGCAAGAAAGCAATAGGCCCTTAAGAGAAGGTTCACCTCTTTTCAATACCAGGTACTATAGAAGGGCAATAGCTATTATTGAATCTCTTAGCCAGTGAAGTAAATTCTCTGGTAAAAACCAATAATCCCTTAGCTCCAGCCTTGTATCAAATGCATAGGTCTAAAAGCTAAAGTACTTTTTTAAAGCCCTTCTCTACCTCCTCCAATCTCAAGTGTATTTTAAATTCTCTACTCCAGTCTTCTGTGTTCCTAATTCCTTGATGGTTTTGAGACCCACTTAACTCTTAGCAGCTCACCTTTCATTAAAAAAAAAAAAAAGCTATGATTCACTAAATTTCCCCTGTCAATTTAGTCTTTTCTATATCTTAAATCAGTCACCAAATGTTCCATGATTTATTTTTTTTATCTTTTTTAGTCATAAAACAGTAATATGGAAATCAAGATACTATATTCCTTTATAGCTCTGAAGTCTGCAGCACTGTCCTATATCAATTTAGGTCTACTTCAAGCTATTTTTACACGGATATTTCTCCAGCTTTAAATAAATAAATATTCTTACCAAGGTCCTTTAAAAGCTCAAGCTATTTACTTATGAGTAAGATATCATTCTCCATTGTACATTAGATGTTTTGGGCTTTTATATTTACAACTTGTTTTCATGTGTTTTTTTTTATACATATGTTAGAAGTTTATTTTTATTAGAACAAACATGATTTAGGATTAAAATATTTATCTATAAAAGTTATAATAGCTTATGGTCTTTAGCCACTTACATAAATCCTTTGGTTTTTTATATAAACATGTTTTATAGCTTTTTCTGAATCACGTCATATAAAAAAAGAAAAAACTGAAACTGTTTACTCAATAGAAACATTAGAAAAGGCCTTAGGAATACAGTATTTTATTTTTCTGCCCTGGTTTTCTGTTAACAAATATTTTACTGCTGCAGGTTTTATTTTCTAGTGAATTTTTCAGGATGAGAATGTTATGTATGCAAACTGAAGTTTAGAGCAGATGGGCTGAGTGGATAACAGGCTTGGAGTCAGAAAAAAACTAATCTTCTTGAGTTCAAATCACTGGCCATGTGATCCTAGCCAAGTAGGTCATTAATCTTGTGTTTGCCTCAATTTCCTTATCTGTAAAATGAGCTGGACAAAGAAATAGCAACCCTCTCCAATATGTTTACCAAAAAACAGAACAAAACAAATCAAACAAGTAATAATAATAATCAAATAATCAAACAACACTCCTGCAAAACAAAACAAAACAAAACAAAAAGTGGGATGTGACTTAAAAAATGACTGAATAGAAATTAAAATATTAAGCTTCCAATAATATGTTTATGTATATTGTTTTCTAAATCCTAAATGATATTTCCTCCCCTTTCCCCATTCTCTAAGAAAATACTTTTACCTCCCCTTCAGATGGCCATTGTTTTCAATATTTTCCCTCTTTACTATTATCAAAACCTGTTTTCAGGAAGCATTTGTCATTCTTTTCTATTTTTCCATAAATTTTAGTTCATTAGTACAGTGACACAGAAAGAACAGAAAGAAGCTCATAAAAAAATAAGAGAAAAAGTTAAAAAAAAATTGTGATAAATTTCAATTACATTTTAAAAGTCTATACATAACACACATTTGAATATTGACAAATGTTTAACAATTGGCTTTGCAAATTGTGACAGAATTTACATGTATATCATATATGAAAAAATAATATTTTGAATAATATTTTATGTTGTTCACTTGTACTGAAAAAATGAAATTGATGCCATTGAATCACTGAAAGGGAGAATGGTATATTTTGGTTTCCCAAACTTTAGAAAATAATATCCCAAATTATTTTTTCTCTGAAATTATTCAAACACTTTTATATTTACCACATACTTTCATATGTAATCTTCATGATTAACATTTTTCCATCACTATCATAAAAGTAAACAACTCATGAAAGAATAAATAAAGTCCTAATTTGTAGCATTTGCCAATTTCTGAGCTATAAATGCTCACACGGAAAATTTAACAAGCAACTCTCATGAAGCCAGTTCAAGCTTACACTTAAATAGATGGATTTTTGTCTATTTATAAGTCTAGCCCTGCTCAAAATATTCAATTTTATGTGCCACGTCATATTATTCCTTATACACTATTCTTATCATATATGTAAAGTCCCACAATTCACAATTTTTAAAATTTTAATAAATTCTCTATTAGAATTCAAAATCTATCTTTATGCCAAATGGAGATTGATTTTTTTAAAATGAAAAAAGAAAATGCTTGAAGGAATATTATCTCTACATGCACTCTAAAAGAACTTACCTAGAAAAATGAAGCAAAAATTCTAGGCTTGTTTATCCTTATCTCCAAAAGAATTTGCTGAGCCAAGCAAGATGCTCTTACATATTTCAGGGGGAAAAAGAATTTGCAAAGTTATTTTCTAAAGTTTGGGAAACCAAAGTATCCCATTCTCCCTTTCTATGATTAATTGTATCAATTGAATTTTTCTAGTCTTTGTCAAGGACATAAAAATGATATTCCCCAAATACTATTTTTACATATATGATGTATAAATAAATTTAGTCACAAGGTAATTCTACTGTGTGACAAAGCAGAGAATATCTGTAAAGGCTGCTTACATTAAAGTGCAGTTCTAAGAAATGGTTTATATGGAATTTTATTAAGTGTTTTAATATGTATATGGAAAATTTGAAAACATCCATAGTGTTGAAGAATATTACAAGTCAGTAAGACTTGAGTTCAATTTCACCTGGGAGACTTACTGGTTATACTTGTGTGTGTGTGTGTGTGTGTGTGTGTGTGTGTGTGTGTGTGTGTGGACTTTTAGTCTACGAACTGCAATTTTTTAGTCTTTTAAATAGAGATAATCACTCATTCTCACGTGGCTTAAACTAAGAGGATGGTTGCAAAGATCAAATTTGATAAGGTGAGTGAAGTGTAATATATAATTTGAATCATGAATTTGTCATATAAATAATTTAGCTTGAGAAAGCAATAATTTAAAGTTCAAGTCACAACTTAATTGGGATATGGTATGCCCAATGAAGAAACTCTACGAGCAACTCATAGATGGAGACGGGGAAAGTGTCTAGAGTCACACAGCAATTGTTAAATTTGAATCAGGAACCTCCTGACTCAAAGGCTGACTTTCAATGCAGTATTGATTCTCCCATCCTAAATATGTTTTGTGGGGGTGGAGGCGAGACTGGGGAGAAAAGGCAGTGACTATCCTGAATTCTCTCCCAAATCCTTCCAAACTTAAAATAATGTCGTAAGAGAATTCCTGGAGCAGCAGCTTGGAAGGTCAGCAGCAAAGTCTTCAAGCCTTTGTGTGATAGTTCAGTGCATGTGGCACTAGCATAGACCTGTCCAAGCAAACCAGGATGAGACCTTGAGAGTGAGCCAGTGAATCAGCAGCAGCTGCTGCTGGAGCTCTCAGTTCACAGACAGTAAAGAGGGTAAACAACTGGACAGAAGGAAATTACAGGAGTCTCTTACTTTGGCTTTGCCCATTTTAGGTTCTGGGTCCCAGTTCTGGGTGGTAGTCCCAGGGATAAGAGGAGCACTAGCACCCAAGAGCCACAGTGGAACATGGTCCCTTCTCACCGTTTCAGGGCAGAAAACCATGCTTATGGTCACAAACAGCCCAGATCCAATTGTAAATACATCTTTTCTTACATCATAGCACCTTGGAAGAGCTGAAAATTTACAAGTTCTAGAACTGTTTCTGAAAACAATTGCACAAAATCCCTGCAATTTGGGAATGTACTCTTCACCCTGAACATAGAGTCCTACTTTAACAAAGACTTTAAAGTCAATAAGTTGAAAAAATGAGCAAACAATAGAAAAAAAAATAGAATTCTGACCATAGAAAGTTACTATGATAACAAATAGGATAAAATCACACTCAGAAGAAGATAACAAAGTCAAAATTCCTATTTCCAAAGCTTCCAAAAATTAAAAATTAGTCTCATGTAATAAAAGAGCTCAAAAATGATTTTGAAAATTAAGTAAGAGGTAGAGGAAATATGAGAAGAGAAATGAGTGATACAAGAAAATCACAAAAGATTCTGCCAAGAAAATGCCAAATGGGGTCTGGCACTGTTACCAAAAGATCTGGGTTCAAACATTAACCTCTGCTTTTTGTTATTGTAACCCTGGATAACTCATTCAAACTGCCTCAGTTTCCTCATTTGTAAAATGGCATGATCTTCTAGATTTTTTTTTCTATGATCCTATCTTCTTATGTAGTTTTTACCACTTTATTTCTTCATAGTTAATTAATTTTCTCTTTAAAAAAGATAAAAGTGTCAGTGCATGGGATTTGAATCCAAAAAAGGCAGCAATGGGACAATAAGAGGATTATGATCACAATAGGAAAAACTTCCTTTTCCTGGTGGATCATTAGTAGAGAACATGTCTGCATCGTGCTTTCCACCTCTACAAACAGTAATCATACGTGGCATTGGCTGCAGAGCTGGTCGGGAGGCAAGGGTTACAAATGAAAAATGGCCCCGGGTGGTATTTCTGCCACATTGTTTTTGCTTACAGCTGCCGATGCCCCATTTGAATTGTATCATATTATATTTAACCTCCATGAAAGACAGCTCAAAGGAGCACTCTGTGCCTCATGCAGATTTGTTGACACAGAAAATGTAATTAGTGTCAAAGCTGTATAAATGAACACAGGCTGCAGATACATTTCACATCCCATTACAGTGTTTAAATACAGTGCAACTAAGTTGGAACTTAGGAGGGTGCCTATAAATTGAACCCTTTGAATAAAGCATGTGCAGAAAACAATGATGGGGTTATCCATTAAGGAAAACCAGGCTTTCAGAGAGATGAAGGTATCCGTTCTGGGTGAGATGAGAAGGAAGTTCTTGCCCCGAGGGTTCAGGGGAACCATGAAATCTTAGAGAGATACGATCCAGTCCAAATCCCTCACTTAACAAATGAAGGGACCTGAGTCCAAGATCACACACATAGGAAAAAATGAGGAGATCATGGTGGAAGATTCCTAGATTTTGAATGATCCACACACAGAGTATTATTTAAAGATATGTGTAAGATGGCTGTTGCCTTCCCTCATTGCATCCCCTTTCCCGCCTCCCTTGCAATCCAAATCCCAATGTCATTACTCATGGGATCTGCTCTTACCAAATTTTGTCCTGCTTATTGTTAAATCCTGTGACTGCTGCTCTTCTTGATGTTGACCTTTCGATAACTTTGGACCACTCCCTCCAACTAGATAGTCTTCTCCCTATGGTTTCATGACAGTAAACTCAACTGTTTCTCTTCCAACCTGTTCAGAAAGTGTCTTTGGACTCAACTCAAGGATCATCCCTGATATTGGAATATTGTTTGTCTGCAATTTCTCTTTTGGTGATTTCATAGATTCCATACATAGAACTCATATTCTAAACCTATAAAAACAGCCCACATTTGCAACACTTCAGTCCTGTATTTGCACCAGTTTGTTGGACATTTTCATCTCAATATCATACAGGTATCAAAAACTCAGCATGTCCAACACATGGAGGGGATGTGGGAAAATTGGGACACTAATGCATTGTTGGTAGAGTTGTGAAATGATTCAATCATTCTGATTAAAGCTCTGCATACCCTTTGACCCAGCAGTGCCATTTCTAGGTCTGTACCCCAAGGAAATCATAAAGGAGGGAAAAGGATGCACATGTGCAAAAATATTTGTGGCTGCTCTTTTTATGGTAACAAAGAATTGGGAAATCAGTAGGTGTCCATCAATTGGGGAATGGCTGAACAAGCTGTGGTACATGAAGGTAATGGAATATTATTACCTTCTATATAAATATAAATATAAATAGTTCTATATAATATATAAATATATAGAAATATAAATAGTTCTATATAAATAGTTCTATAAAAATGATGAACAAAAGCTGATTTTAGAAAGTCCTAAAAAAATTTACATGAACTGATATTGAACAAACCAAGCAGAACTAGGAGTATATTGTACACAATAACAGCAAGAATGTGCAATGTTTGACTATAGAAAGACTTGGTTGTTTTCAATGGTTCAGTGATTCCATCTGCTTCCAGGAAAAGAAATATGGGGAACAACACACGCTATGTTCATTTCCTTTTTCTGTCTTTTTTCCTTTCTTAAGATATTTCCCTTTTCTTCTGTTTTTTTTCTCTCCCAACATGATTCATAAATTAATATGCAGTAAAATAAATTTTAAGAAAGTGTCCAACACAGAACTCATTATCATTCTCCCCACACCTTCTACCCTACCTAACTTTCCCATTTCTGTTAAGACAATCACCATTCTTCTAGAACCCAGGTTCAAAAAGTTATTTTCATTCTCTCCCTCCCATCCTATATCCAGTGTCTTTTCCTTTCTTTCTATTCACCAGCCACCTAGCTGATTTAGGACTTCTTGGTCCGCTCAAGATTTACTTTGCTAGAATAAAAGGACCCGAGTTCAAATTCTACCTCTGTTATTATGAGTGCAACCTTAGCATATCACTTAATTTCCCTGAGCCTCAGTTGTTTTATCTGTAAAATAAGTGGATTGAACTAACCAGAGGTCCCTTATCTCCAAACCTTATGAATCTCTCATCTCCTAAATGAATTATTGACATGGCTTCCTAATTAGTCTCCAAATTCTCATCGTCTCTTGTACTATGATCTCTATTTCTGTCACTTGTTACATGTGTAACACAAGCAAGTTATTTAAAGTCATCACATCTATAAAAAAGGAATCTTAGCACTCAATCTCTAATGTCTTTTCTAGCCCTAATTCCTACAACTGAGTTTTCCCTCCATTAATTACGAAATTGCTAATCCTAAAACATAGACAGAAGCAACTACTTGATTTCCCCTGGCCTTATGATAAAACATAAACTCTTTTCTTTAGCATGTAATTCTTTCATGATCTATCTCCAGTCTAACTTTCAAAACTACTCGTACATCACTACTCCTACCCTTTACCACTTAAGCTATGTTCCAATCGAACTAAATGACTTATTTTTCAAAAATACCATTCCAACATCACTTTCATGTCTTTGACTAGGCTTTGCCCATTTCTTGAGTACAGTGCTTCCTATCTTCAGATTCATGAAACTCCTAGCTCAAGGATCAGATTTTATGTCTCATGTCCAAATCAGGATGTATTTATTTTGTTTCTATCCTGTATTTGCTTAGCTGTGAATATGTTATATCTTCACTCTAGAATATAATTTCCTTGAGAAAAGAACCTATTTATATTTCCAAAGTGCACAATGTTGAAGGCATAGGAACTGCTTAATAAATACTTGCTATTGATCAATTATTGCATGCATCATCTTTCCAATACAATGCCCTGTTCTTTTTTTGTTCTTGTTCAGAGATTCAATTTTTCTCATTCCTCATCCTTATTAATATGGGGATATTCCCATATTCCTTATTCCTGTACAACCTTAGCCTGGATCAGATTTTGGCGCAAGACTACCTTCCATGCCATGTCATATAGGTATTATACTTCCTCCATTCTCCATTGATAGGGGTACATGGCCTATAGTTCCGTTTTCTAATATTTTCATCTGTTTGTTTTTTAAGTTATTTCTTCCAAGCCATCACCACTTCTGTACATCTCAGTCTGGCCAAAACCTTCCTTTCTCTCCATCTTCATTTTTGTCTTATATTCCCAAGGACCATTAAATTTTGACTCAAGCAACACCACCTATATATCTGAACCACCTGAAGGATTAATGATTTTTTTCTTCATAGTTAAACAATTTTATATCTTTCATAATAGAAGGTAAGAATTTTGAGCTCAGGGATGTTATTTTTCTTCTTTTTCAAACATCAGCATCTTTCACAATTAAATACACTAACATTTAATAACAATAAAAAACACTAGATTTAAAAAATACGAGGCTAGTTTACTTATGCAAAGCACTCCTATACCTGGAATACTTAGGGAAAGAGATTCCATATTGTCCAAATTCCTCAAATGGCAGGAAAAAATTGGAGATTGTTGAAATTCATATTCGAAGTAATTTTTTTATCATTATTTTGGGTTCTGTGATATGATTATGAAAACAAAAAGTTGTTGTGCAATACTTAATTCAGATATATACATAAGTGAATGGTTGACTAACAATGGGGGTGGGGTGCAATGGGGAGGTGAAGGGCACAGAGCGTGAAGTACCTTGCATTTATCAGCATACTCTTTGAGCTTTTTAAGTCTACTATGTCTGAATTCTGGTCTCTTGTTTATGCTTTTTTCCATTGAACTCTAATGTATGGTCTGTAAACCTGTGAATCTTTAAAATATGATTCCAGGATTGTCCTATTCTTTACTGTGTAATAAAAATGTTTAAAAATCAGTAAATACACACATATACACATGTACACACACGTGATGTGTTTCATTGAATTATATCTCTGTTCCAACATAGCTGTTACTAACTAAATGAAATCAACATGGATTTCCTGTGATTGCAGTGATCTTAGCATCATGGTCACTTAATTCTAGACCTAGAACACGTATCAAAGGCAATCTCCCTCCTCACATCTCTCACAGCATCTCCTTTGTAGCTTTCCATTGCGCTTAGAATTTTCGAATCCATATTACAGCCATTGCTTTGTAAGTCTCAGCTCTTTTACTACATTGCAAGCTCCCTGCGGACAGTGGGAAAAGGTTATTTCCCAGAGCCAGTTAATGGCTACTTCTCCAGATAGATCTGGGATCTCAAGGTATCTTCTTTTTGGTGTAGTTTGCAACCTAATGACTATATTCCCTGTTAGTATGTGTCTCTAGTTCATGGCTGTATTTAAATATATTTTTCCGATGGATTTAATGCTCTGAAAGATTTTCATTTCTAGATCTCTTGACTTGTGAATACAGTGAAGCATTTGGAATTATTCTGCTAACCCTCCCTCTTCTAGTTCTCCATTTCTTTCCCTGAATATAGTTTGCTTTGATATTATTTTGTAAGCCTTTTGTGATGCAGTGTATATTGTCATTATCAACTATGCTGGGCACTTATAAGTGTCAAATAAATCTTGGTGAATTGTTGAATAGGAAGAAGCACAACACATTTTAGTCGCTGACTTCTAAATTGTGCAAGAACAGAGAAATAAAGACAAAAAAGAAACAAAAAAAAAATACTCAGAAAACAGGCAGTTGGAGGACAATGAAGGTGAACATAAGCAGCAACCAGAGAAAGGAGAGAGAGAAGCCAAATTGAATCTTCAAAAGAAAACGAAATAACCATCCACACTCACCCAATCATCTTTCTTGTCTTGCTGTGGCTGCTCTCCATGAAATTCAAATACCAATGATAGCTTTGCTTGGTAAATAGAATATTTTTCATCTCCATCCATCATTCTTTACTGTAGTTAATGTCATTAACAGAAAGACCAGGCAGTGACAGTTTCGGCTGAATTGAGAGAAAAAAAAATAGATAAGAAATAAGGAGAAGACAGGAGATAATTGAACTAAGTGACTGGAATCTAAGTACTTTCACTCTGGAAATGTGAGGCAGAGATCAAGAGACAGAGAAAAAGGGACAGAGAAGAGAAAAGAGAAAAAGAGAGTTAGGCAAAGAATCAGAGAGAAACAGAGACATGAGGGTGTAAAGAGACAGAGATAGAGACAGATGCAGACAGAGACACAGAAAGAGAAAGAGATAGACAAGGGCAGATAGAGATAGAAACAAAGAAAGACAGAGAAAAAGAGAGACAAACAGAGATAGAAAGAGAAAGAGAGAGACACACATAGAGACACAGAGGCAGGGGCAAACAGAGACATAGAGAAAAGACAGAGACAGAAATAGAAAGAGAGACAGAGATAGCAAGACAAGAGAAAGAGAGAAAGGGAGAGAGAGAGAGACAGAGAGACAGAGAGAGAGAAAGTGAGAGAGAGAGACAGAGAGAGACAGAGACAGAGAGAGAGACAGAGAGAGAGACAGAGAGACAGAGAGAGAGAGAGAGAGAGAGAGAGAGAGAGAGACAGAGAGAGACAGAGAAAGTGAGAGACAGAGAGAGAGAAAGTGAGAGAGAGAGACAGAGAGAGACAGAGACAGAGAGAGAGACAGAGACAGAGAGACAGAGAGAGAGAGAGAGAGAGAGAAAGTGAGAGACAGAGAGAGAGACAGAGAGAGACAGAGAAAGTGAGAGAGAGAGAGAGAGAAAGTGAGAGAGAGAGACAGAGAGAGACAGAGACAGAGAGAGAGACAGAGACAGAGAGACAGAGAGAGAGAGAGAGAGAGAGAGAGAGAGAGAGAGAAAGTGAGAGAAAGTGAGAGAGAGACAGAGAGAGACAGAGAGAGACAGAGAGAGACAGAGAAAGTGAGAGACAGAGAGACAGAGAGAGAGACAGAGAGAGAGAGAGAGAAAGAGAGAGAGAGAGAGAGAGAGAGAGAGAGAGAGAGAGAGAGAGAGAGAGAAGGGAGAGAGAGAGACTTCATTTCAGATATGTTACTATCAATGGATATCTAATTGTGTTTATAGTCTCGAATATTGTTTTCAGGTTTATAGAGCCTTGGAGCAGCCTCATAAATATTCACTTCTGTGGCACCTTTTCCTGTGGACAACAAGCCTCTCTTGTGAATTTACTTACTTATATTTATTTTGACAACAGGAAATGCAAACACTGGAAGAATGCATTTGCTCCAATAAATGGCCAGGGCGAGTCTGCTGTTGTCTCAGAAATGAGGCGGGGGTCGCCCACTGTGGAACTGGGCCCCATTAGCGGGGATTGTCAGGTAGATTCCCAGTGTGCTGAGCTAGATATGTTAGAGAGAGAGAACTGAGCAGACAGACTGACAGAGATATGGAAACAGGGACAGAAAGACAGAGGAGGCAGAGGCAGACAGACATAGGAGACGGAGAGACTACACACCCATATATACCACTTAGACAGATAGTGAAGTTTTACAAATGATGAAATGAAGATTAGACTAGGGTCATGCAAGCCATCTGTCTGTATAAAGAGCCTTTGCTACAGCTCAGTATTTCCTGACTCCACGACCAGAATTTTATCTGTTATCCCAAACAGACTCTTGACCTTTGAGTAACCTCTGAGACTGGTTTGGATTCTGGATATATTATGTTTTCAATCATTAAAGAAATCTGGAAGTGGCCAACCTAGGATGCTTGAAAATTTATTCTCCTTTTCAATTTCATCTAGAAACGAGGAGGCTGGCCATTCTTCATTTTTATAGTGAGAAATTCATTTCCTCCAATGTCATTTTGGGTTTATTGTATGAAGCTTGACTAGTTATACTTAGACTATTAAGAGTACAAGACTTTTGAATAGAGATATTGTTTTTCATCCTTGTTTGCCCAATGAAAATCATAGGCAGATTATTCTGTGCATGATCCAGCCTTTTAAAGTTCATCTTCAAATTCTACTTAAAACATCTACTGTATACAAAGAAGAAGGAGGAGGAGAATGCTCAATCACCATCCCAGTCAGCCCAGCGGGCCCTGTCTCTGTCTCTGGATGTCTCTGCCTGTCTTTCTCCCAGTCTGTCTTATTCTCTGTGCCTCTCACGACACACACATATGTGCACACACACACACACACACACACACACACACACACACACACACAATTTATTGATTTATGATAAATCCCTCCAGGCAATTCTAAGCCTTGGCTCGGAAAGATAGAGTTTCAGGCAGACAACCAAGACAATCTCTCCATGTCCCTTTAGGAACATATTATACTATAATTTTCTTAGTCGTCAGAGTTTTTAAAAAATAAGCTTAATGCATTTTTTTTACCCTTTTTACTGGCTTCCTATAACAATTTCATGGTGTAGTAAAAAAGCATTCACCTTTGGAAATGGGCAACCTGTATAGCACTCTGGACCCTGACCTAAATTCAAATCCTGGTTCATATTAGCAAGGTGACTTTAGACAAATCACGTATACCTGCTAAGTCTCAGTTTCTTGTTCCACAAAATAAAAATACAATTCTTTACTGGAATTTCTTCAGGAGGTTTCTGTGAGGCTTAAGTGAAATACTGTATGTCAAGCACTATGCTAATTTACAAATCCTCTCATAACTTCTATGTCCGTAGGAAAATTCTTTAAATTCCTTGGTCCTTGGATTCTCGCTTTGTAAAGAATGGTATGTAGACAAGACAATTTCTAGGGATTTTTCCAGTTTTAAAATAATTATTTTTTCTTTTTCTTTTTTCTTTAGATAAGCTTGCCCACTTCTAGGACAGTTTTTTTTTTTTTTTTTGTTTGTTTTTTGTATATCCCCCAAGTAGAAATGAGAAATGTCCTTTGAGGATCCTGGTTACGTTTCAAGTTTTATACTCAATATTCTGGCCTCTCTTTAGACACTGTTATTTCAGAGAGAGAAACTCAAAGGGGATTCAGCGATCTGTACTAATTTCAATCTCCCCTTAAATGAGTTTGACATTTTCTGCCCTCAGGATTCTCTTTACTAATTGAGAACTCACCTATACTGACTGACAACATCGAGAACCTGTAAGTCTTTATGAAGAATATTGTTTTCAAAGAATATCAAGGGCATAAAAAAGGTTTGTGTTATCAGAGGTAAAAAATATCTGAGTTGGCAGGGGATTCAGGAGCCATCTTACCCACCTCATTGCTGTAGATTCCCTCTGCAACATAATGAGGAAGGAAAATGGGGAAAAAATGCCAGGAGAAGAATATAGAAAGAAAAAATATATATATATTCACAATGGAAAATCTGTGGGAGAATATAAACAGGATCTTTATGGAATGAGAAAAGTGGTCTTGAGTTCTTATACGAGATTTAGTGATAGTGGATAATAGCAACAACAAGGAGGTGTTCTGGGAACGTGATCAATAGGTCCCAAGTGATTTAATAATGAGTAGAAAAGAAGAGAAAATCATCAGATAATTCCAGAATTACAAATATACAGGACCAAATGATTGATGGTATGTTAGAGAGAAAAAAGATGAAGTTAGAAAATAGTCAGATTTGTAGGAAATTTTCATGAGTTCAGTTTGAGTATCTGGAAAATTTGCTCTGTAGGCAGCTAGAGACACAAATTTGAGCCTTAGTATAGGAAGGGCAGGAAAGGATGTATAGATTTAAGGGTCATGGGGGCAGCTAGGGGGCGCAGTGGACAGAGCACCAGCCCTGAGTTCAGGAGGACCCGAGTTCAAATCTGGTCTCAGACACTTCCTAGCTGTGTGACCCTGGTCAAGTCACTTAACCCCAGCCTGGGGGGGGGGGGAGATTTAAGGGTCATGGACAGAAAAGAGATTAAAGAGATTAAAATTAGGAATGGATGAGATTTTTAAAGGAGATAATGGAGAAGCAATGAATGACACATATTTAAGCATTACATTAATCAAAGGCTTGTGGAAAGGATGAAGAAGCAGGGAAAGAATGGTTAGAAAGAAAACCAAAGCATTGAAGTATTTCTGAAGCCATGAAAAAAATAATATACAACAGAAGACAATGTTCAACCTTCTTCAAAGCTTCCAGTCAATGGATAAAGCATCTACTTTGTGTTAAGATTTGTGTTGGACACAAGGATTTGAGACCTTCCTCTAACAATGGGTTTGTGAGTCTGAACAATTCACTTAAACTCCCAGGATTCCAGGAATTCTCATAGTTTAAAAAAAAAAAAAAAAAGGAAATTGAAGGGATATTTTCCTGACAAAGATTTTATTTCTGAAATAGAGAACTAATCCAAGTTTATAAGACATAGGAATCATTTCCCAATTGATAGTCAAAGGAACAGGCAGTTTTCAGAGGAAAAAAGAAAAGAATTAAACTGAGTTGTCATATCAAAGTTATATATATATATATAATTATATGTTTAGAAATATTATGTATATATATATATAGAAATACAAATTAAAACAATTCTGACATAATATGTCACATCCATCAGTTTGCTCATATAAAAAAGAAGGAAAATGACAATTGTTGGAGGGATTGTAGGAAAATAGGCACACTAATACAGGTGAAAACTGAGAACTTGTCCAACCATTTCTGAGAACAATTTGAAATTGTGCCTAAAAAACTATTAAACTGTACATACCCTTTGACCCTATACTTCAAGGGCATTGAAGAAAATGGTTTTATTTTTATTTTTTTATTTTTTTGAGTAAATGGCAAAGAATTGAAAACTGAAGAGAAACACATAAACTGGGGAGTGGTTAAAAAAGTTATGGTATATGAATAAAAAAAAAAAAAGTACTATTAGGCTGTAAGAAATGACAAAGGAATGGCTTCAGAAAACTTGGAAAGACTTCTGTGAATTGTGATCAAAACCAGAAAAACATTGCAAACAGTAATTGCAATCTTGTTAAATATTGAAGTTCAAAGAAAACCCTAAAAATTTGAGGTTCCAGACCAGTGTGGCTGATGTAAACTGTGCCACCTTTAATCTTTGGGGGAAGGGTCAAAAGGAACCTTTGGGGGAAGGGTACTCCTGACTCTCAAAGCCTACTGGTCTCTGGAAGGGCCCACCCCTTTATGAGGGAAACTCCCAGATAAATAATCTCATTCAATTGGAGATCTTGGCCAGGGGCATAATCCCCACCCTCTATTGAATCAAAAATTAGCCCTTCATCTCCCCAGCCTCTCACCTCAGTCTCAAACCTCAGAAGGCTGATAAAAGAGGACTCTGAACCCCACATCTTTGCTGATGCCTTTCTGGACTTAGCCCCTGGGTCTTTCTCAGTGTAGACCTTTGCAGAAGTCCTACCAGGATTTTGCCCCCTGATGAAGATATTTTCTCAGTGTAAACCCATCTTTACAATAGTCCTGACAGGATCTTGCTGGCCAAGAAAGTTGTCTTCTTAGCAAGCTGTTTTCTTAGTGTATTTAAACCACTTTTGCCCAAACTTCATGGTTGCGAATTCTTTCACTAAGAATCTACAACACAGACCAGGGGAAATCTCTCAAACCCTCAATTCTCATACCCCCTCATAGCCGCTGGAACTCATCTCCAAGTCAAGGTGCAAAGTTTACCATAATTGTAATGCTAATTGAAGTGGCTAAGTTCCAAAAGAAGGGAACAAAGAACCAGGAGGAAGAAGATAAATTAATAGGAAAAAGATGGAGAGATCAGGTGTTTCATGTCACACATCAGTGGCTTAGAGGTCAAACTGAGGACTGGTCTGACATGTACCTCATTACTGAACTCTATGGCTTAGAGTTAGAGTTGAGGAATAGTCTGGTTTGCATCTTATTGTTGTCTCAGAAACTTTGATACTTCTGACCAACAGATTATTACCTGACACCCAACATTGCTTATGGAACTACAGCACTCCTGTGGTCTTAGGGTTACTGCCACATCTTCCCTACGAGATGCAACCCATCCTAAGGATGGTCAACTGTGAAAAATTTAGATAATCGGATCAATCCAATGATCCACAACAATTACAAAGAACTTGTGATGAAAATGGCCATTTGTTTCTACTAAGAGAATTGATGTCTCCTGAGTGCAGATTGAAACTTATATTTTCTTTTTATTTATTTTTTCCCCAAGATAGTTTATGCTGAATATTCATTGTTTAACTTCCTTTGTATAATGGTTCTATATGTCTCACATTCTCAATGGGTAGATATGAGTATGGAGGAAAAAAAGAATTGGAAATTGATTTTTTTTTTTTTTTTAATGAAAAAAAACAAAAACAAAATGAAACAAAAAACATTTCTCTGGGTCTTCTTTCAGCCTAGGGGAAGGGTAAGGAGAGACACTGATATAGGTCACAGCCAAGGCATCTTCTCTATGTCCCACCTCTCCTTGCCCTAGGCAATTCCTTCTCAGGGGTGTACTGGAAAGTTACCCTAGCTCCAATTTATGGAATGAAAGTATATCTTTGGCATAATAACTTACAGC
Organism: Sminthopsis crassicaudata; assembly: GCF_048593235.1. Taxonomy (NCBI): domain Eukaryota; kingdom Metazoa; phylum Chordata; class Mammalia; order Dasyuromorphia; family Dasyuridae; genus Sminthopsis; species Sminthopsis crassicaudata. The sequence continues at coordinate 19,856,954 of NC_133619.1, read as the reverse complement.
TGTCCCCTGGGACTTGGCCAAGTTTTTTTGTTTGTTTGTTGTTTTTTTTTTTTTTTTTCCCTAAGTTTTGACCTGATTCTTTTGTAAAATCATGTCAGTCTGAAGGACATTCCACTTTAAACTCCATGGTTGATTGATTGAGTACCTTATCACTTGCTTTAAGTAGGATGGGAATTGTATGACCATAATGACTCCACCCTTCCATATAATGGAGATTATTCTGACAAAAGAAATGACAAAATGTACAGATACAGAGAAATCCTGGAGAACTTGCACCATTGGATGTCAAGTGAAATAAGAAAAGGTAAGAGACATTCTATAAAGATAACTTTCATGTAATGGACAGGAACTAAGAGTGATTTAAAAATGAAAATGAAAGCTGGAGCAGTGGGGAGAAAGTTGAACTGAGGACCTGGAAGATCTGACTTCATGTCCTATGAGGATATTTCATTTATCTTTCAGCCTCACACCTCATCAACAAATTGGGGAATAAAAAGAGAGTCTAACTCACAGGATTATGATGAGGAGGAAAAGATAGCATATAGAAAACCCTTTTTGAAAACCTGATTGACCTTTGTAAATACTAGTTATTATTGTGATTCCAAAGGTTGATGACGACTCATATTCCCACTTATTCCAAGAGGGCCTTGTGCAGTCTATTTACAAACATGACCTATGGTTGGATTCTTATTTTCCCTGCATTACATATATATATATATATATATATATATTTAGAGAGAGAGAGAGAGAGCAAATAATCATGTAAGAAATCTAAAAATAGAGAAATTAGAAAACAGCAAAAAATGAGAAATAGATAAATAAGGCAGTAATACACACATATCACACCTACATGCTTGTCCAATTGTTTATTTTTGATAATTCTTTTATTAAAAGTTTGTGTTCCAAATTCTTTCTCCCTCTTGTCCCCCATAATAATTGAAAAGGCAAATGATATGATATCAATTATACATGTAAAATCATGCAATACAAATTCCCACATTAGCCATGTTGCAAACAACAACAAGAAGAAATAAAGTAAAAAGGGTATCTTCAATCTGTACTATTCATCAACTTTCTCTCTGGATAAAGATAATTTTTCATCAGAGGGCCTTTGGAATTGTTTGAAACATAACTATGACTATAGTATCTAAATCTTTTACAATTGACCATTCTAATAGTATTGCTGTTACTATGCACAATTTTCTCCTGGTTCTGCCCAAATCAGGTGTGCATCAGATTGTAAAAGTCTTTCCATGTTTTTTGAAACCATCTCTCTCATTGTTTCTTTTAGCACAATAGTATTCCATCATAATCATACATCACAGTTGTTCAGTTATTCCTAAATGATGGTTATCCCATGATTTCTAATTCTTTATCATCCCCCAAAAAAGGAACTTTAGTTTTGTTCATATGAATCATTTTCCATTTTTTCCTTATATCCTTAGGCTTACAGATCACTCAGTTGTGACATTTCTGTATCAAAAGCTATGCCCATTTTTTTTTTTTTTTTTATCTTTTTGGGCATAGTTTGAAGATGTTCTCCACAATGTTAGAGAAGTTCATAATTCTACCAACACATCATCTATGTCTCTACTTTTCCATATCTCCAGCATTTATTATTTATTTATTTATTTCCTTCTTTCCTTCTTTCTTTCTTTCTCTTTCTTTCTTTCTTCCTTTCTTCCTTTCTTTCTTTCTTTCTTTCTTTCTTTCTTTCTTTCTTTCTTTCTTTCTTTCTTTCTTTCTTTCTTTCTTTCTTTCTTTCCTTCTTTCTTTCTTTCTTTCTTTCTTTCTTTCTTTCTTTCTTTCTTTCTTTCTTTCTTTCTTTCTTTCTTTCTTTCTTTCTCTCTTTCTTTCTTCCTTTCTCTTTCTCTCTCTCTTTCTTTCTTTCTTTCTTGCTTTCTTGCTTTCTTTCTTTCTTGCTTGCTTTCTTGCTTGCTTTCTTGCTTTCTTGCTTGCTTTCTTGCTTTCTTGCTTTATTTTCTTCTTTCTTTCTTTCTCTCTTCCTTCCTTTCTTTCTCTCTTCCTTCCTTTCTTTCCTTCTTTCTTTCTCTCTTTCTTTCTCTCTTCCTTTCTCTCTTTCTTTCTTTCTTTCTTTCTTGCTTTCTTGGTTTCTTTCTTGCTTGCTTGCTTCCTTTCTTTCTTTCTCTCTTCCTTCCTTTCTTTCCTTCTTTCTTTCTCTCTTTCTTTCTCTCTTTCTTTCTCTCTTTCTTTCTTTCTTTCTTTCTTTCTTTCTTTCTTGCTTTCTTGGTTTCTTTCTTGCTTGCTTTCTTTCTTTCTTTCTTTCTTTCTTTCTTTCTCTCTTTCTTTCTCTCGTTCTTTCTTTCTCTCTTCCTTTCTCTCTTTCTTTCTTTCTTTCTTTCTTTCTTGCTTTCTTGGTTTCTTTCTTGCTTGCTTGCTTCCTTTCTTTCCTTCTTTCTTTCTTTCTTTCTTTCTTTCTTTCTTTCTTTCTTTCTTTCTTTCTTTCTTTCTCTCTTTCTTTCTCTCTTTCTCTCTCTCTTTCTCTCTTTCTTTCTCTTTCTTTCTCTTTCTTTCTCTCTTTCTTTCTCTTTCTTTCTCTCCTTTCTTTCTTTCTTTCTTTCTTTCTTTCTTTCTTTCTTTCTTTCTTTCTTTCTTTCTTTCTTTCTTTCTTTCTTTCTTTCTTTCTTTCTTTCTTTCTTTCTTTCTTTCTTTCTTTCTTTCTTTCTTTCTCTCCTTTTTTTTGAGTCAAGTTAGCCAATTTGTTATGTCAGAGGAGTTGTAATTTGTATTTTTCTAATCAATAGCAATTTTTCCTGTGACTATGAAGGCTTTGATTTCTTCAGAAAACAGACTCTCATAACCTTTCACCAAATATCAATTCAAGAATGACACTTATTTTTATAAATTTGTCTCATCTCCTTATATTTGAGAAATGAGGCTTGTATCATAGAAATTGACTTTAATTTTGCAATGAGGAGCTTGATGGCACAGAAGAAAGAATAATGGACCAGGAGTCAAAAAGAACTGATTTCCTATAGAGCCTAAGATACTAACTAGCTATGAGACCCTGGGAAAACCACTCACTCACTCTCTGTCTCTGACTCATTTTCCTTACCTATAAAATGGAAAGTACTATACCTCCCAAGATTGTTGTAAATATTAAATCATATAATATTTGTACATGATTTTAATATAATAGAGTGATTTATAAACCTTAGATTTTACTAGTTATTGTTGTTGTAGTTAAGAATATTATAAAGCAAAACAATACCAACTTTAGGGAAGAAATAATTTTTCTGCAAATGCTTTCATTGTGATGACCAGGTGTTGTTCTGCTCTGTCCCTGTCCCTCTGCTGTTCTTGCCAGAAGGATCAAAGACATTCCTCCTGGGCATCTGGTCAGCCATTCTTCTGCCTCATATAATCTACTACTTATTTCCACTGTATCCAAAGCTGCCTCTAGTGATCCTGATCTATATCTTAGTTTAAAAAAGCCAAGGATGACTCTGCTGGAAAAAGTGAGACTGGTGATTTTGTACAATCCTCCCACACGCAAATCCAACTCAATGGAATATCATGACATCATCTCCCTGATGTCGTGCTCCTAATGAACAGAAGACAAATAACGAGAATTGACAATTGGTTCTAATTTTATAAATTTATTTTATAAATTTATAAATCTCAGTTCCCTGTAAAGTTAAAAAATGGGGCTTTTATCAGAGCAACACTCTTTTAATTCCATCATCTACCCTGCCTCCTTACTCCAGTTTCCTGCTTTCCTTCTAATTTTGACTACATTAGTTTTATTTGTGCAATAATATTTTAATTTCATGTAAACAAAATGATTCAATGAATTCTCATGATTCTGTTCTTATTTTATCATAAACCCTTCCCTTATCCATAGATCTGACAGGCAAATTCCTCCATTCTTTCCTAATTTATTTGTAATACTACTTTATGAGACTAATCACCACTCCCCAAATATAGTTAACACTTCAGTTATACAATTCTCTTTCTTTATGTTCTTAATTTATATAACTTCTTTGTTGAATGCTGTTAAATTTATAATTCTAAAAAGTATACAGGTGAAGAAAAAAAGTATATGTATTTATTCCTTAGACCTCAATGATTGTCTATTCCTATAAGAGGAGAAGAACCTCTACAATGGTAACTATTCATCCCATCTAAGGGTAATATAATAAAATAAAATAATAATAAAAATAATTGTTCTACAGTGTCACTTAAGCATGTCCAATTACATCATACCATTCAAAATGGGAATATCTCACTGTATATAATTACTGTATACAATATTACTTCAGCAATGAACAAACAAACTTACAACCTGATCCTCAATGGAATGATAGTTTCTTGAAATAAGAGAAAAAAAGTTTGCTAAGGAAAAACTGTGTTATCTACTTATAGCCTAAACTCTGAGGGACAATTAAAATAGAATAAGATACAATTTCAGTGCTACAAGTATAAGCAGTTTAACCAGTTTAGTTTATTGCTTCAGATATGAGCAATTTACTCTTTAAAAGATTAATATTTTATACCACAGACCTCTAAGAAACAAAACATTTTAGCAGATCCTTACATTGCTGGTGCAAGTAGTTTTACCTTGAATAAATATGAAATAAACTGCCTTGGGCTGATGAACAAAATGGTTAAAAATCCATGAAGATTCTGATTTTCAAGTATTTTTACAGCCTTTGCCCCCCCCCCCTCTCCCCTCCAAGGTTCCAGGTGGCTATTGCATGTAATCAATTAGGCAAATCTTGGCCTTTGCCTCCACTAACACAAACACTATTATCAGACCATGCAAGTGTCACATCCCATAGGAAATTCATCTAATTAAGACATAAAATGTTGTGAATAACAAAAGGAAATCTTATTTACCTTCCATACAAAAAAATAATCACAACCCTCTTAAATGGGGTGAGAGGACTGCTGTCTGATTTTCATCCCAGCACACCAGGAGAGGGTCATAATTCCCTCAGAACTCATGAAGCCGGTGGCAAAGTTTAGAGTTCAGTGCCATCTGACCTTTGGAGCTCTCTTTTACCCAGGTGAAATCTGGGTAAATCTGTAGCATCTTTGAGGCCTCCAGGTGGGGCAAAGAATTGGGAAATCCCTCATCTCAAATCTGAGGCTTTGGGGAGTTTTTGGAACTTCTGGCATTCTAGCAATGATCTGTGAGGCAACTCTTCCCTCCCTCAACTCTGTTTATAGCCTGAAAACCCTTTTGATTCTTTCTCTATCTATTCCACCCCTCAGCTCTAGCAAATCCACCTTTTAAACTTGGCACTCTTCACAGCAGTCTCTATTAATCAATGTCTTCTCCTAGGGAGGCTGACACTTTGCAGCAAGACACCTGCCCTTCTGGGAAATACTGTCTTGACTTTTTTCCCCTATTGAGCAATGGTCTCTCAACTTCAAACAACAGAAAACTGAGGCACTACGAACTTTTCTCTTCACTCAGCAGCAGCAGCAGTAGCAGCACAACGACAACAGGAATAAAAACAATACCTTAAAAGTAGATAACACTTGGAGTTTTACAGATCCTTACACACGTACTCTCTCATTTGATCCTTCCAGTGACAAGTGCTACTACTATGTGCATTTTTCCTATGAGGAAATAGATGGAGACAGGTTAGGTGCTTAAGATCACACAGGTGATGTCCCAGGCAGGACATGAATGAAAGCCTTTTAAACCCCAAGTTCCTTCTATCTACTATCTCTTAGCTGTACATATATAGAAATATGTGTGTGCATGTGTGTATGTATGTATGTATGTATGTATATACATATATGTGTGTGTGTTTATGCATGTATGTATGTACTTTATGTGTGTGTATATATATATATATATATATATATATATATATATATATATATATATATATATATATATATATATATGATGAACCTATAAATAGGGGACAGCCAGTATGCAATTTTCTATAGCAAACAGCCCATTCACAATCAATTAAAAAGTCTCATTGATTAGTTTATACCATTCAGTTGCCATATTTTTGTATTGTAGATTTCATTCTTTGTCAATTATTAACTCAGTATGTGATTATTATATACAGTAGTCTGTACATTTGTGGACACATAATATAAATACACAGACAGGACCATAGGAGGATGGTTCTGTAACTGAAAAGAACCACACATGTTCCCTATTCCAACCTCCTTATTCTAGAGAAAAGGAATCTGGATGAATTAATGAAAAGTAATTTATACAAAGTAATATTGGTAGTTAAGCAACAGGTGCAGGATTCCCACCTCGGTAATCTGATTCCAATTTAAGGATTCTGTTTATTGTACTCAATAACTTAAAGTAGGTATAAGAGGTACTTTTTAAAAATAAAGTATGTCAAGTAAACAATACCTATTAAAATTGTGAGGGAATGTGATTAGAGAGCAATCCAAAGAGAATTATAATGGAACATTGAGTCAGCCTGGTATAAAAGTAAGAATCCCCTTTGATACAGCAATCTCAGTATTGGGTCTGTATCTCAAGCTGAGCATAAAAGAGGAGAAAAAACCCATATGTTAAAAAAAATAAGTTTCTAGCAACTCTTTATGCAGGGAAAGAATTGGAAAATGAGTAGATTCCCATGAATTGGGAAATGGCTGAATAAGTTCTGTTATGTGATTATAATGGGATATTATTGTTCTAGATGAAATAATGATCAGGCTGATTTCAGAAAAGCCCTAATATGAACTGATGCTGAATGAAGCAAACCGAACCAGGAAAACATGGTATACAGCAACAAGATTATGTGAAGATCAGCTATGAGAGACTTAGCTCTTCTTAGAAATTCAGTCATTCAGGGCAATTCCAATAAACTTTGGATGGAAAATGCCAATTTCATCTAGAAAAATAACTATGGAGACTGAATGCAGATTAGCATACTCTTTTCTCTTTTGTTTGTTTGTTTTTTTCTTTTGTGTGGTTTTCCCCTTTTGTTCTGATTATCCTTTCCCAACTTCCTTAAATGGAAATATATTCTTTTAAAGAAAGAAAAGAAAGAGAAAATTGAAACTAACCTGGAAGGCAGTAATAACTTAAGAATCATCAGGCTTTTCTCTAGGAGATAGAAGGGAGAGATACTTGAAATAACAATGAAAGTGTAAGAAACAGAAGATATCAATAAAATCTTAATTAAAAAAAAAGTCAACCTGGATATTGAGTTAAAATTACTATTCTCAGCCCTATCACAAACTAACCATGTAACCTTGAGCAAATCATTTAATATATTAATTCTCAGTTTGAATGAAGAGATATGTAAATAGAACCACACTTTCCCTGTATTTAAAATGATTTCCAACTCTAAAAAGAAAAAAAAAAAAAAAAAAAAAACAAAAACAAAAACAACAACAAAAAAACAACCTTTCAATGGCCATGTAAAATCATGCTGCAGTTATATATTAGTTATCCACAATTTAATGGAGTGATTGGTTCTATTAGTGATCAGAGGAGTCTATATCCCTACTCTCTCAGGCTTGGCTCTCTTTACACTGGTGGTAAATTTAGATTTTAAGCATACCCAGGATTCTCAGAACCCCTCACTGAAACTCTCCCAAGTTTGCTGATGCACTGCAGTGATAATTGTATCTTCTTTATCCTGAGTAGATCTTTCTGGTTAAACTTTAGCACCTCCTCCTGCTCCTTGTTTTTTGTTACTGGTTCATATTTCTTGACTGCTATTTCCCCTGAAAATGATATGATAGCACCCTTCTGACTAAAAAAACCTATAGAAATCAGGGTAGCCAGAAACTCTGCTCCATTGATCTTCATTTATGTCCAACTGTTCATCTTGGCCTGGATACTGGACCCTGAGATAATGAGGACAAGAAAGATCTCATGGGAGACTATTCATGACTTCAGTGACATTTATTTATCCATACTCCCCTAGGCGGCACGTGGTCATCTCAATCATTTTGATTCATCCTAATTTTTCTATGTGCTATTTATTGGAATTTTTCTCTAAATAAACAGAACATTCCACTTTCAGGTCCGTTTGTTTCTTCTCTGATCAAATAAAAATCTATTAGGGAGATATGAGTTTTCACAGTATTGCATGATGATAGATGATACAATACGAGGCACTAATTATAGATCATGGAATGTGAGAGCTGGAAGGGACCTTAGAGACAATTTAGTCCAAATCTATCATTTAAAATATAATAAATGAGAAACCCAGAAATAGGAAGTCAATTGTCGAAGGTCACAAAGGTAGCTAGTGGAAGAACTGGGGACCTAGGATTCTTATCAGATTTCAGGAAAATGCTACATTATTAGTTCTCAAATGTCATAGAACCATGAAATCTCTTTATCACTCACTGAAATGTGAAAAGGAAATGAAATATCCCAATCCTTAAAACAAAAATCAAGTTACAGATGGAAGCCAGTTTACTAAACAGAATATTCCTGAAAATTTGATTATACACACACACACACACACACACACACACACACACACACACACATATGTGTTTGTGTAGATGTACTATTGATTTGTAAAATTTCAGTTATATATATGCGTGTGTATATATATATATATATATATATATATATACACACACACATATATGTATGTTCCACTCTATTCCTTCCCTATAAGTTCATTTGTCACTTAGCCTTTCCATCATGTAATTGATGATTCTATGCAACCTTTTGTCAGTAAATTTTGGACCTGTCTCCAAATCTTCCAATTTGCAGCTTTAGAGGACAGGCCCCTTGAAATAGATCAACCAAATTATAAAAATGAAACAACATTTATACTATAAAGACTGGAAAGTTTTAGAATTTCAATGTATATATCTGAAGAATCAATCAATCAATCAAAATAAATAAATAGAATGGAACTTAATTAAACCCTTCTGTCTTTTTTATTTTTTTATTGATAATGATTTGGGTTGAGAAATAAGGCCTGTTCTTTTTTTCTATATAGAAAATGTCTAATGTGGAAATGCCCTTCACAATGGGAGATTGGAACTTGTGTTTAATTTGTAGTCTTAGAAAATTGTCTGGGTCACCGAGAAGTTGAATGACTCACTTGGGATGCCAAAGTCAGTATGTTTTAGAGGAAAGATTTGAAGGTTTCCCCAACTCCAAGGCCATCCCTTGCTCTTTTAAATGTATGAGAATAGAATTACAATTGATTTTGCCATGGCACTTTCAAATTAGAGAAGAAAATGTTCATAGGGTTAAGGTCGCATATTGCTTTATTCTTTTGATAAGGAAATTGTAGACCAGAGAGAGATTAAATGGTCCAAAGTTACATCAGTAGTTTAGAGCAGAGAAGATTTTCAGAAAAACCACATTCAGTTGCTTTTTACTAAGAATTCTACCCTTTGAACTTTCCATAATCCTTTTAAGATACAACTTTCTTACTTTAATCCTTATTTTAATTAGACATTTGTGAAATCAATGATTTGAAAGTCCCAATAAAAGTCTCAGAAAAAATGGATCAAATGGACTTTTACAAGGCCAATGTGGCATAAGATAAATAACTCTTGTTTATAAAAGTAATTTTCTACTCCCTATTATACCTTATTTATAGACAACCAATTTGGCAACAAACAGCATAGTCTGTCTCCCAGATGTGTTCAAACTAATAAAATGGAAACTTTCTTGTCATTCATTCATTTCAGTGTTCAAATTGAACAACAGAAGTTCCCTCTACTTAAATAAATCACAATCTAATAATATCTTTGTAAATGATCATCACATGTTTTATGATTTTCAAGGAGAGTTACCTCCTATCTGGCGTTTTTATTATTCTAATTTGAAATAACTACACATTTCACTTCGGGGAAATGAAACACTTGAATTAAAAAAAAAAAAAAAAAAAAAAAAACTATTCCCAGAAGTCCATATTACAAAATAAAATTTGGTAAAGAAATGCTTCTGATGGCTACCAAGGTGAGGCTGTGTGGCCTGATGGATAAAGAAGAAGATTTGGAGTCATAAAGACATATTTTTCATTCCTGCTTTTGAATTATATTATCCTGGAAAGGCATCTAATCTATCAATATGTGAGGAAACTCAAAGATCCTAAGTCCAAAAACAAAAACAAACAACTAAAAGCAGATCCCTCTTTCCATTGGGAGCCTGAGTTTACCCATAAGAGTTCTCTATACTCGATAAATCACACATCTTTTTGGACTGGGGCTAATGTGAGTATGAATCCCTCCTTCAAGTGCTTCTTTGCTTTGCACTAATGGGCAGGTCACTACTTTACCTCTTAGGGGTCCACAGCCTCTCCCTCTACAAAACAGGGAAGATGATAATAGTTTTTATGATCATTCTCATTGGCTATTATGAGAAAAGAACTTTCCCATCCCCAAAATATTATATAAAATCTGAATTATTATTATCAATAATAATGAAACTTAATGCTTAAATAAAGAAATGCCTGACTTATAGAAAGTTTGTCATTTTAATTTTGAATTTTAAATATACTTTATGCTAATTCCCCTAGATTCCTCTTTCTTAGTGTCATTGCTATAGCTAGCACTTCTAATACCATTTTTAATAAAACTGATGAGAATGAGAATCCTTGCTTTATAACTGATCTTTTTGAAAAGCCTTTCACTTATCTTCACTTCATTTAATAATTTGTTCTTGGATTTAGAGAAATATTCATTATCTTAACAAAAGGTCTATGCTTTCTAAAGTTTGTTTTGATTTTTTTTTTCCCTTAAAGGAAATAGGCTGAATTTTGCCTAATATTTGTTAAGTATCTGTTGATCCTGCTTTTATTGACCAAATTAATATGTTTATTCATTTCTTATGAAAAAAATATTTCCTTTTTGGGTTCATGCGGTAAGTAACTACTACTAAAATATACCTACCACAATGCAGAAATTATAAAGGGAAATGCCTATTATGCTTAAGCAAGGATTTAGATTTAATATTGATAATGATAATGATGATAATCATAACCTGGGCTAAGATTTGTGTTGTTACAAGGTCTCATAAAGACAAAATTATGTCAGAGAAACAGAGAAATAATTATTTTATATAATACATCTTGTGCATTCCTTTAGGCTATAAGTTAAAGAGATTCATAATTCTATGCTCTCTCCAGTGTCATAAAAGTTGGAAAAATCATAAAAAAGTCATAATCTCATACATCCCATAAGGAAACAAAACTAGTTAGATAGACTCTATAGGTAAACTAAGTCACTTATAGATTAAACTATATTTAGAGGGTTCCAATTAGGTTAATTGAAAGAGAAGGGATTTACATACTGCCAAATAATTGGGACCATTGAAATGTTTCCTGTAGATTTTTAATTAAGGAATTTATGAGGACTTAAGCAGATTTTCACATCTCATGGGACCAGTTTCAAGTTAACTCAATAATCTGTTAAATAATCTATTTAAAATCTATTTAAATATTAAATTAAATATTAAGATTTAGTTTAAAAAATCTGTTTGACCTTTCCACGTAATAATTTTAATCAAATGAAATAAAAAATGTCTGTAATACTTCCTTATGTTCAATGATATATTTGAGGTATAAAAACCCAATTTAAGAGTATATAATCTGATACGTAATTTTAGCCTAATTAATAATATTCTATTCAATATTTGTGTGTCATTATTCATTAAGGATAATGGTATGTAGTTTTCTTTCTCAGTTTTGTCTCTCCCTGATTTAAGTATCAAAACCATGGTATATCATGGAAAAGGTAACTTTATTGTTACCAACAATTTATTTAGTATTAGAGTTAATCACGTATTGAATGTTTTATAAAACTCACTTGTAACTCTATCAGGTTCTATAGGTTTTTGTTTTTATTATGCCTGGTGGCTTTCCTATGTCTGCAAATGAAAACTTGAGAATTTTCTCAGTATTTGAACAGAGCATGTAGGAACACTTCTTGGTAAATCTCACTTGGACTGGTGACATCAAGTCATGCAATCCTTTGTCTACTCTGCCCTAGAGGGAGTCTCCAATAGTTCAGAACAAAACTCTGTACCAGTCAATGAATTTCTAGGATCTGGGACACATCAGGGAAGAGAGACAATATGAAGTAACTTGTTTTTATTAATGACCACCTCTGAGTTCAAGTCCCAGCTTTATTATTTACTGTGTATGTGACTTTGAGTAATTCCTTACTCTCTGAGTTTCATTTTCTTCATTTGTTAAATGGCGAGTTTGGAATAGATGACTTTTAAGATTCTTCCACATTTTTCTTGTCTGATACTATGACTATGATCTTTAATGAGTTAGTAAACAATCCAAAAGTATGAACCCTTTGTTCACGTTCCTAGACCCAATCCTCCTTTGGTCATTCTGTGTTATTCTTATTTATGTCCTCCTATATAGCCCTTCCAAGAGTTCACAACCCCCAAAAGTTTGGCAATAAGGGAAATGAGAAGATGACATAATTCTTGATATTACTAAACAATTATCACTTGGGCTAAAGCCTCATCTACCCAAGCATAACTAGGCTGAGCTCCAATTACAGATACCTAGTTCATTGGGATATAAACATGTGAAATTTTTCTACGTTAGGATTCAGAACTCATTCTCCATTAAAATAGCTATGAAGAATTGTAAATAACTGTCTCATTACAGTAGAACTTCAGGGCAGAGGTTCAGTACCACAGGCTTAAAATCAACATTTTCTCTTTTACAGTAGAAACATGAATCAATGTCTTGTAAATATCAGTCCAGGGTTTTGGTGAAGGGAAAAATAAAAGGTTTTCTTTCCTTCTTGAGGTACAGCAATATGAAGGTTTCTTTAAGGCTCCTATCGTTTCTGTACTCCTTGTGGAAAATTTTCTTTCTCGACCATTATTTCTACATGCAGGTGAATTCTGCACTTTAAATAAATGTCAATATGTTCAGCCTAATTTAGACTAACTGGCATTGCTGTAGCACTTTCTATTTGTGATTTTAATCTGAAAACATGAAATATATTATCTCAATATTTTAATAGCCTTCATTATTTAAATGACAAAATTAATTAGATTACATACTTCCATGTCACTAATGAGGTGAATTAATAGTCCATATAATTTAAATTGTGATCCCAAACATGAAGAACGTCATAATATGGAAAACTCCAGTAATTTTAACTTAATCTTGTCAGCTGTGTTTGACCTACAAAATTCTGTCTTGGTAATTATTTCTTTCTTTGAATGCTCTTGATATTTTCCTGAAATCTGATTAGAATGAGTTATAAATACAGGAACTGGATGGTGTCTGGCCTGAGCTTTTATGCTTTTATATTCTTTCTATATCAACAAAAAATTGAGTATTGAAGAATTTCTTGCTTCTACAATTGTTCCAAAATCCCACTAGTTTGTGCTGAGCACCCAAATCCCATCCCACTTTTTCTGAAGGAGTCTGAAACAAGTCCATTTGTAGGATCTTTATTTGTTGTTCATTTATTCCAGTAGTATCTCTTTGTGACCTTCTTTAGGGTTTTCTTGGCCATTTCCTTTTCCAGATCATTTTATAGATGAGGAAACTGAGACAAATAGGGACAGAGTCACACAGCTAATAAGTGCCTGAGGCCAGATTTGAGTCTTCCTGATCCAGGTCTGGCACTCTCCCCACTGTGACACTTAGGTGCTCTAAAGATTTTTACAGTTAAGTGTCCCCATCAGTCCTCTGGGGTCATGGTGGATAGATACTCTAGACTTCTAAAATCAAGAAGATATTCAGTTAGTAACTGGAAGGAGAGCATTGGGATGAAGATTTGCGCTATATGATATATTGAGGTATTGGTCTAGCTTCTTGACAAGTGTAAACATGGATGAACCTTGTACGGGACATGAAGAAAAAGACCTTGAAGCCTCTTTCATTTGGCTTCTAAAATGCTCCACACTGGCTCCCAACCATTCTTAAAAAAGTTTGTAGACTGAGGTTGAATTAATTCTTTTGTAGACAAGAATGGAGAAACATTGCATATCAACCATTCTCAAACAAGTGAATAAAATATTCCACAGGAATAAAATTCTCACTTTTTAATTAACACATTCCTTCTTTCAGGATTTTACAATGTGTTTTTTAAATTAAATTATCTCAGGTAACAGGGATGTAGTGAAACAAGCTCAGAGCAAGATGTCCCTGACAGACATTCTACTCCCTCATCTAGAATGAATTGGCTATTTACCCATCATCCTTTCGCCCACATCAGACCACTCTTGGACCATGGAAAGCTCACAGCCTCAATCTGCTCCTGAGATCCTAAAATAATACAACACCCAATATTTTAAGAAAGTAGCAATTGATTTTGCTGAATTCTGAATATTATGAACAATGAGGATTCCAGAGACCTAATGATAAAATGTCCTACTTACCTCCTGAGAGACTTGTGAAGCATTCAAAATACAGAATGAGCCATTACTTTTGACAACATGTAGAAATTTATTTCTAATGATTATACATGTTTGTAATGGATTTTCCCCTTTTTATGTGTTTCCAATGGGAGCTGAGTTACTTATGTTGGAAGAAAAGAACAAAACACACACACACACACACACACACACACACACACACACACACACACACACACACACACTTTTTTTTTCCCCCTGAAAATTGTGAGCCTGTGAATATATTCATGGATCTCTTCAATTCAAGTTTTGAAAGGAGATACCATTTTGATTTTGGGTAAAATATAAGACAATTTTTGAAATCTAATTTTAGTATCTTTCTGAAATGTACTGATGAGATAGAACAAAAAAATTTAGAAATTATTCTATGTTTCTTCAGCAAATTTTATTTAAAATGTTATTAAAAAACTGAAACAATTAGTTCTTACCTAGTCAAATTAATTAAGCAATCTTTACTACTGGGTAATTATTCTTTGTTTATATAGTCCTAATTTCATTAGTGTTAATTGGAAGTAATTATGACTGATTCATGAAGTACTTAATTAGAAGATTTGTCTACTAGTATAGTTATGATCCCTAATATCCAAATAAGCCATCTGCAAGAATTACATAACTGTAGGGAATCAGTAAAATGTTTGAGATAATTTTCTTTAACTTTCAGCATGAAGCACAATATTTTTAGTACATAATAAAAAAATTTAAATCCTCTTCCATTAATTTTATGTAAAAACATGGGGTTAAAAAAAAAGGAAGGAAGGAAGGACATTGCTTGGGACTTCTGTCCATATCCCTTATGAGTTCCCTCATGTAAAGAACTTGTAATGGTAGTAGTTGGAAATCCAGGGAAATGTGAAATCCGAACATACTCATTTGTATTTTTCTCTGCGGGAACCTGAGATTCTCATCATCTGAATCAGTCCACTGTCTTCTGAGTTATGTTCATTTTAAGTGGAGTCAAAAATAGGTCTTATGATATTTTTTAATGATACTTTTTTAAAAAGCTAAATTGGAAGTTCTGCCAACTTAACAAAGTCTAGCAGCCTTGGAGAGAAGGATAAGAGAGAAGTAAGTTTTGATAATATAGAAGTGATGCAGAGAATGAACTATGGAACACTGGGATGAATACATGTGACCCTGCTATATGAGAAAATGGAAGGTAAATGACAATACCGGTTCTCTTGGGTGGGAAGCTTTTTTCTTAGAAAACCAAGGAAAATGAAGATAACTTTTCACCATATCTGGAACTATATTAAATATATACATTGATCTAACCTTTTAAAATAAGTTTTAAAAAAAGATATGAATACTACCTCTAGAATTTTGTGTTTTCTTTAGGATGATGTATTTTAGGGTGGTCCTTGACTAGTGGGGTCTCATCCAGAGGAAGGCAATCAGAATGATGAGGGAACTGGAAGATCATGGGAGGAACAGGTAAACAACACCCAAAAAAGAAAAAGTCTCAGGGAGGGGAGAAAAATCATGAAAAACATCTGCAAACATTTGAAAAGCCATTTGGTAGATGAATCATTGTTTTATTTGGCTTCAGGAGGCAGAAGGAGGTACAGTGAATAGAAGTTATATAGCAGCAGATTTGGGGTCAATGCAAGGAGGAGCTTTCAGATAATTAATTGTGCCAAAAAAGAAAGAATGACTCAGAAGGGAGGGAGTATCTCATCACTGCAGATTTTTGGTGTTTGGATGGTCGTTATTGGGGATATGTAAAAAGCAGCTTGATGCACTGGACCAGGAGCAGCAATGTTGGGCTGGGAAGCAGGAAAAATCTTGCCACTAATACTGACTTGCTACATGAACACGATTAGGTCAATTGACCTCCCTGAGTCTTTGTTGCCTTTTTCTGTGCAATTTAAACTCTGCATTTCCTATCTCCACTTCCCAAAAATCACCCCAGGAATTTGGGTGTTCAAAGAGCAAAGCAGCTAGAGAGAGAGAGAGAGAGAGAGAGAGAGAGAGAGAGAGAGAGAGAGAGATGGCCCCCTCTACACTCAAGGTGCTAAGGACAAGTCTGGGGGACCAGAGTGGTTTTTTCTAATGCTCATGATTCTTTCTATTGGGCTTCCCCAATTTTATCAGCTAATATCAATTGACCAGCCATCTTTAATAGAGACACTTATGTAGGTAATATAATAAGAACCGTTGGTATGTAGCACTTTTCTTCCCCTGCCCCTCAAAAACCACTGGGATGCTTCAGTTTCCCTCGTCTCCTTGAACCTAGCTAAAATAGCTTGAGCCTGTCCTGCCACCACTGTCACCCCTGGTCAGTCCCTGTTGCTGCCCCCAGCCAGCAGAACATCTCGGCCCGTTGAAGGGTCTGATCGGATACCACACTGATTGTGTAGTCTACCTGGGTCTGAATCTAATTTTAAATATGACTTGTACCTGGTATTTTTGACATTCTAATCCTCTGAAACATATCTATATATCTCTTAAAGAAAACTCTTCATGGATTTGCTGTTTTTCAGTGTTTTGTATTTTTGTTTTTTTGGATTTTTTTTCCTGTTTCTGGAATGTCTCTCTTCCTGATCACTCCAAAACCAACTCCTCTCCACTGGAAAATTGGACTCCGCCACTGGCTTTCAGAAGTGGGCTTTCATCTTGTGTGTGCTTTTATTTTATCGACAATATTTAGCACAATAAGTTTTCTTACAATACCTGCTTTCTGTCTTTCTGTCTGTCTCTGTCTCTGTCTTTCTCCATCTTTATCTCTATCTCTGTCTTTCTCTCTCATATAGAGATACCTACATACATGCATGTAGATAATAGATATAGAGATATTTCTATTATCTCTCTGTCTAGCTTGTTACAAAAGCTAAAGGGAAAGCAAAAATCTGAATCCTAACAAGATGTGTGAGTTCTGGTTTAGAAGCAGAGTTTGGGTTTTTGTTTTGCTTTTTCCTAGCTCTTGGCTCTTTTGCTCTTAATTCCCATCCTCCCTTTCACCACCAGGTTTGCAAGATGCCTTCATCTGGAGGAGACTCCTGTGACTCCTGGACCAAAGGATTACGGCTAGCTGAAGGTCCTTGGCCACCACCAGAAGAGGCTGGGGAAGGGAATTGTGTCCTTGATGCAATCACTAGACCATGAAAGCTACAGAAGGAGCAGGGCGAACCATAAGAACCTGGACTTTATGGCCAAGGTAATGAGACGACAAAGAGCATTAGGAGCATCACCCTAAATGCTGGGTTGCCTAGCCCTCTCTTCCCTAGTCCCATCCCCTTCATACAGCAAATGCAAAAGATTGTGAGTGATTGCCCCTTTTTCTCCAAATCTCCATTACCCCACCCCTGTCCTGAAAGGATAGGACTATTTCCTGAAAGTTATCTCCATTTTTAAAAAAAGTTTATGATTTGTGTGTATACTCTGTCCTTTAAGTGTTAAATGTCCTTAACTATTGAATTGTTAATATATGTATATCCTTGTTTAAGTAGAGAAAGGCCATGAGGGAGCAGCTGGAAGAAGCTATAAATCTACCACTATAGTGTTTTCTAGTATGACTTCTTGCTTAGAATGCACAGTTAAAGAAAGGAAAATTATCAATTTATTTTTCACAGCACTTTCCTGAGGCAGAAGAAAGACATTTTCAGGCATCTTTTTCTACGCTGGGGATTAACCTGTGATAAGAATCCCCAACTGGGAGGGGATTGAGTTCCCCAATGGATTTCAGAGATCTATAAAATTGGATGGGGGAAATTATACTCTCTGACCTATAATTTTTACCTATCTTATTTTAATTACATATATGTTTATGTACATACATTTACATGTGTGTACATATATGTGTACATATATAAGTGAATATACATGTGTGTGAGCTCACAATACATATATACTTCTACATATATATACATGTGTAAATATACTACACACAGATATAAACACTCATATATATATGTAATATATTAACATATATACACATACATACACACATAATTCTGAAAATGGGTCTTTGATGAAGTAATTTGCCATTTCCTTATTTTATAAATGAGAAAACTGAGTCAAACAAAGTAAAATTACTGCCCAAAATCACATGACAAGCATCTGAGACTAAATTTGAACTCAAGAAAAATGAGTTTTCCTAATGCCAAGTCCAGAGCTCTATGTACTATGGTGCAATCTAGTTGCCCTCTCTCCTGTACTTTCTTCCTAAATCCTATCTATCTGATCAATTTCTCCAACTATGATCCCATAGTCAGGATAGTTAGCCATCACTTCATGTAACCCTTACCTGGTTAGAGTATGAAAGTGGAAAGGTAATTATCTGAGCCATCACACATCCATGCCTGAAGCAGTTCAATGACTTGTTCTACGTCTGAAATTAGGCTCCAAATCCAGGGACTATTGCCATGATATCATTTTCCCTGAGAGAAATTATTTATTATTATTATTATTATTATTATTATTATTATTATTATTATTATTATTATTATTATTATTATTATTATTATTATTATTATTATTATTATTATATTAACAATAATTAATTATTCCTTGTGATGCCTTTTTCTCCTTTATTTCTGTTAATACCCATCTCCTGAAAAGGTCAGTCTCTGAAAGTCATGGCTGAATGACAAGATTCCTCCTAACTCTCTAGATGCAGACTCTGTAACTTTGGGCTGGACAACCCTTAACTAGTCAACTTAATTTCTGTTTAGAGTATAAACAGAATCCAGTCTGGGTCAGCCTTTTCCTGAAGGAGAAAATCCCTTCTTTAGAGTTTAGGGCAACTCAGCTCATGAAGGAGAAAACTAACTAGAGAGATCTGGATAGAAATGGCTTCCCTTTGCCCAGATGCCTTGAGACTGCTGAGTATCATAAACTGAAGACGTTTAGCCCACCTCATTAAATGTCCACCAACTGGGGAGGAATTTTACTTCTTGGGGGCTCTTTTACAAAAAAATAAAGATTTAAAGAATTTCAAGATCTCCGTTGGGATCTTTGGTTACTGAGACAAACCACTGACCATCAATTTATTGTCAACTAGCCTAATTAGTACATTGATTATTAATTACCCAGAAACCCTGCCTCTCGGAGTTTTTCATTTTAGCCTCAATTCTAGAATGTCATGATTTTGTGGTATTGGGTTTTGTCCAATTGCATGGAATTTATGGAAAATAGACTATTACCTAGGACTTAGAAATGCTGTGTGGTGAAGCAGCCTAGCCAAGGGGAACAGACCCCTGAATATGACATTCTGGGACTTGGATTCACCTCTCAGCCCTACTCCATGCTTTTAGAATGACAATAGAAAGCTCCTTTCATCTCTCTAAACCTCTGCTCTCTCATCTCTAAAGTAGAAAGGTTGGTATAAATGATGCCGAAGGTTAATCTGAGTATATGACCCTATGAGTAACTCCTCAGAAATGGTTATTAGTCATTTAAAAACACAAAATTAGGAGTAGTGAAGAAGTGGAGACTTCATGAACCCCACATGGGACAATTTCCCTGCATACTTTATCAGTAGGAACTTAACATACATTATCACGTGTCTCCATTATCAGCCCTGGACTCCTTAGTGAGCAGAATATTATAATGTGGAAAAGATAAATAAATAAATACAGATTGTTAAATTTAGAATGTAATCTGATGGGACCCCAAATCAAAAGATGCACCAGGTGGTCAATCAATTAGTCAATCAAAAACATTTCTTAAATCTCTACAGTGTTTGAAGGTTCATACTTCTCAATGGGGAAAAACAAAGAATAGAAAATGCATTCTTAGCTTCAGAGGTATGACCAGGGTAGTGCTGGAGCCAGCTCCTAAAGGCCCCAGTCTTGTTAAATTTTCAGTGTGAGTAGTCACACCTCAGAAATTGGTAAACATTACAAATCAGGGCTTAATTAATTAATTAATTATGTTAATTGCTTAGATTGAAGAAAGTGATGGAGTAAATGTCCCTAACAAGAATTAAACTTAAAATGGTTATGCATATATTGAAAATGTTAATAATGGTGGTTAAAGTTTAAAATACTTCCTGACTATTTTTCCCCACAGAGAGTCAGTTGTTAAACATTTCCCAGCATAGTGGTTGCATAAGAAAATGTGACACAAACACTAATAGTTAAAGCAAATTATATAAATCCATATATATATATATATATATATGTGTGTGTGTGTGTGTGTGTGTGTGTGTGTGTGTGTGTGTGTGTGTATGTGTGTGTGTACATATATATGCATATATATATATGTACATTATATATAGCTAATGTATGTTTTATCTATACACACATGTATACATAGATATACACAGATATAGATATAAATGATACAGATATAGATATAGATGGGGAGCAGCTAGGTGATATAGTGGTTAAAAAAACAGACCTAGAGTCAAAAGGATCTGAGTTCAAAGTTGGTCTCAAATACTTACTAGCTGTGTGAGCCTGAGCAAGTCATTTAAACCTGATTGCCTCACAAAAACAAAAACAAATAAAATAAAACCAGAAAGAGCTAAGACAGAGAGCTATGTCTGCTTTCAGGTAGAAGATGGAATGATAACTGACTCACTTTTTCATGTTCAAGTCTCAGCTCTCTCACTTGGCTCTGCTCTTTGCTGGTGGGCTGAAGAAAAGAGCAATAAATTCTTTCTAAATCTTCTTTCCTTAGAGCCTCCAAACTCTCTAAATAGCTCTTCATTTTCCTTTCATTTTTTCTGTTTGATTTCAGTTCCACGACCATCATGGCCTTGCACCAAAGTTCCCCCTGGTATTCCAACATATTTTTCTGTGTATTCTTTCTCATTAAATTGTAAGCTCCTTGAGGGCAGGGACCATTTTCCTTTTACATATTAGTATCCTCAGTGCCTCCCCCATAGAAGACACAATAAATATTTATTGAATTAAACTGCTGTGGGTTCAGGAGAGGTTTAGTGGAAGTGATTTGCCAAAAATAAGTAGGAGAGGTATATCACCCTCTGTGAATTTGGAGAGTTTTTCAACAATAGGATCAAAACAAATGTTTGTCCCAAATGAAGGAAAGGCAGGGGGTGAAGTATTTTATTCTATGCTGGATCTCCCTCTTTTTAGATCAAATTATATTTTTAGCTATGAGAGGAGTTAGTCTTGGTAACATGAACTTCCCCTTGCAAATCAGAATCATAATAAAGAATAATGGGTAATTTATCCAGCTTCCTTCTAATCATTTATTATTTGTGATACACTCAAGGACTTGACCAGTGTCACTGTGATCTGGAACATACCCCTTGATGTCTGATGCCCTCATTAGACACTTTTGCATGCAATTTCCCCCCTGCTGACTCTTGGGTTGTTGATGAGAAGCCATTAGTAAGTCATTGCCCCCAGGCCCTGGCACAGTGGAGACCAAGCTGTACTGCAGCAGTCTAATACCCCACAGTGAGCTGTACCCACTGGGCACCATAGCAGCCAACAGGACTCCATGACCTGGCAGTTCCTAATGGCATCATTGCCACCGTGTTTGTCATCACTCCATGGATACTAATCTTCCCCCAGAGTCAATTTGACATTGCAGCTCATCTCATCTGCCACAGGAAAGAGAAAGGGAACAACAAGAAGAAGACCCTTGGTCAAATCAATTATCGAAATTTTGGAATAATTTAGACTGATAGCAGAGCATATTTCTCCCTTGACAGAGTTTTTCTTTACAGGGAAAAAAACACACACACACAACCATGAGCTGTTAAGATGTGAGTCACAACAATTACTATACTAATTCATTCTGACAAGGGACTGATTCAGAAATAAAAGGATACAATAAAAGCCATATTAATAGGATACTTAAATCTTTAGGTGCTGCAGGCAAGTCTGAGGAGAAATTCTGGGGTTCTAGAACTTGGATTACATGGCTTGAGGGATGCCAATAAGTATAAAAATGCTAGAAATTTAAAATCTTTCTTTATCACAACACTCTAGGGATAAAGAGAAGGAGCTTTATTATTCAGCTGCCAAAAGTTGTATCCTAGATTAGTACCATGCTAAGGTCATGCAATATGCTTAATTTCATAATTAAATACAGGAAAAAATTGTATAATAGCTCTGTGTGTCATAAGAACAAAGAATTTAAAGCTGAAGGTTACCATCTAGGTCACTGAGTCCCCAGTTCTGTTTTGCAGCTGAAGAAACTGAGGTTCAGGGAAGGGAAGGGACTTTTCCCATTATCACATAAAGAGCAAAGCTCAAATCTGAATCCAAGACTCCAAACCCATACTTCCATCCACTTTATTCTACCCATCCTGACACTAAAAAAGCTTAGGTTAATTTCTAAAGTAATAGTCTTGAGTAAATAATTTGAAATGAGCTATGGGGTTTGCAAGCTGAGGATCAAATATTTGAGTTAAAAGGAGATTGAAAATATTCTTGATAAGGAAATAGGAGTTTGCTGCAATCAAATATTATTCAACTTTCTTTTATTGAAATGGAAAAACTTAAATGTTCAATAGTAGTCATGATTTCTACTGCAATCATTTACTTCTAAATTGTCAGAAAGGTAGACTTCATGCTTTCAACTTTTATTAAGCTGAAGCATAATAGATTTCAAAAGCATGATTAAGATCTCAATTTGATTTATATTAGACCATTTGAGGGGTACTATAAAAAATGGACCCCTTTCTTTGGGGAGAAAAGTGATAACATCGATCCTGCTTTAATATCTGTTCAATTCAACTCTCTCTTCTCTCACTATTATGTAGAAAAATTAATCAAAAGAAACTGAGGGACTGATCATGATTGACAGTGTCCCCTATATTTTATATGCTTTCTCTACCACTTTTTTATTCATGGAAGAGAAGAATATTGCATCAATAATTCTATAGACTCAAGACTGGTAATTACATTAATTCAAATTCTAATGTCTTATGTTTTTCTAAACATTATGCTGATAGAGAAACCATATTCCATTACATTTATGACTGTCGCAACTGGTATAGCCATTTCCTTGTATCAATGAGTAATCTTCCCTTCCCCTGCTCTCTTTTGTTTGTATTGTTTTGCTAAAAACAACAACAACAAAAAAAGCAGTATTATGAATATCTTAGTATATATATATATATATATATATATATATATATACATATGTATATGTATATATATATATATGCATATATGTATATGTATATGTCCCTATTTTGTGGTAATAAAATGTCAGTCAACAGATATTCAAGAAACGTTAAGTTATCTATCATATGCCAGATTCTAGGGATAGATTTTTTAAAAATTGAAACAATCCCTTCTATCAAGGAGCTGACATTCTAACATATGCTTATAAAGGTATATACAGAACAAACAGAAACTGTTTCAAAGTAAAAAGAAAAAAAGTCCTTTAATAGCAGGCTTTCTCCCACTGTTGCATGCTAAATTTGAAAAGTTTGAGGTTAGACTACAGTGGAAATCTATAATGGGACTATCGATTATGTCAATAACTTGAAGCCTTTGCTAGATGAAAACATTTTTGATTGGCTTAAACAATCAGAACCCCATGAGAACAGGGTCCATGCATTTCCTTAAATCAATCAGAGTTGTTGTATGAAAAATTTGGGCCATACCTTAAAAAAAAAAAAAAAAAAATTTCTTAAGAAAAGGGAATTTTTCTTTCAGAACAAGGTGGAGAGATTCTAAAGGTCTGGATTCAAAAGGCAGAGCAAGCCTGATATTTAAACACACTTCGGAGAAGCAAAGGGAGGCCTGAGCTCTGGCAGATAAGGGAAATATTGAGTGCCATCAGATTTTCAGTTCTTTCAAAGCACAAGAGAAGCTGAGAGAAATCTCATGAAAATATTTGCTCTCGCCCTGACATCTTCTCCCAGTGGCTGTCTATCCATAGACACTATAATCTTCTGTATTGTTATCCAAAAGTTTCCAGTAAATGGAATTTTGCCTCAACTATAAAGAGTCCCTGGGTTTACCAGACATAGATATAAATGCAAAATTAGCCAGCGTGTTCAAGCTTTTGCCTAGTTGTTAGAAATTACTTTAACTAGGGGTTCAGTTGTTAAAAATTTCTTTAACTGGGGTTCAGAATAATTCTAACTGAACTCAAAACTTTTTATCTAACATAACACCTTAAAAATCCCAAACTAGTCCCAAACTAAAATCTGAAAAAATGAATAGGAGGAAACCATGTGGATTAATAGGAATCTGGGAAAATCATTTACTCAATTTACTCAATAAAATAAAGCAACATTTGTGATTTATAATTTAATGAAATGCTTTATAAATCTTACATTGTTGCTAGTATGAACGTTATAACAGAAAACAATACTGTCTTTGAGCTAGAATACATTTTCCTGAAGAAGCCTTCATTATGATGGCCAAGTATCATTTTACTCTACCCCCTTCCCTCTGCTGTTCTTGCCAGAAGGATTGCTGTGACTCCAAAGCCATTTCTCCTGGGCACCCGTCAACCACTTTTCTGCCTCAGATTTCCCACCACCCAAATGTAGAGATGCTGGGATTATGTTAAGCTTTCACATATCATAAACTCCACTTTGTATCTGATTCATGGGCTCCCTTGGGACTCCCCACAGTATCTCTTCTCCTCCAAAAGAAATGTAATATTTTGAATTACCGACCTTATCATCCCCGAATGCTATGTGATTGTTTTGAAAACTGGCATGAAACAACAATAGTAATTGTTAATGTCTTTCAAATGCACCATCTTCTCAACTTTACTATGGTTAAATTTCAGGCTTTGGGAACCCAAAGTCAGTTTTAAACAACGAAAGAGGAGAAAGACATCACAAAAAGAAACGTCTGAGGATTTGTCTTCTTGTGGCTTTTGTCTCCTGGGTTTTGTCATTTTTCTGACATTGACAAACCTTCACTCAATGGAGAGGGGGAAAATAGCCCCAGTGATGGGGATTTGGTTCCTTTGAAAGAGTAGACCCTAGGATGCTGTTAATCCACATGGCAGCTCCCGAGGAACAGCCTAGTTTAGGAGATGTTTTTAAATGATTATGATAACATATTCAATTTTACTCTGTTTGCAGGAACTAAGTTGATAGGAAAAAGAAACATCTTCTGAGCCGATAGTTTCCTTCAAAACCATGTCCGTAAAACTCCCCAGATTAATAGAATACATCAGTCACTGTATTGTGAACAGGTAACAGGCCGAGGAGGGCATCAGGGAGGATGATTAAGTTAAAAAGTGACTGCTGACCTCTCCCTCCATCCTGAACCCCCCCACATCCAGATAACCATTACTTCTTCCTTTGAAAAATAAAAACAAAGAAAAACTTTTCCTGGAGCAAATGCAATGCATTATGCAGCTATGGTGAGCTGACACGCAGCCCTGTGGAACACGCTTCGACACACGGCATTCAGCAGACAATGGCTCCTTTACCCGGAGTCACACCAAAGGACTCCCCATCCGCCATCAGCTGCCAAAGCCAAGCTAATGTCACCCCAATAACGACTCGCACCACGAAAGCTTGTCAGCGTTTTAATGTGTTTTCTTACCAACAACCCTGCCTGCAAAGCTAGGTGGGACTAAGCTTTATTATCCTTTTCAGATGAGTAACCTGAAAGGGAAGCGAAGGGAAGAGATTTTTTTTTTAACAGTCACACAATTAATCAATCATGGAGCAGTCTCTCTGGCCATCCTCATGTTTGGAACTCTCCGACTCCTGATTCCAAAGTCCAAAACTAAAATCCCGCGTGCTTCAGAAAACCTTCCACATCCCTTCTTGATTCTCATGCCTTCTGTCTGTTAATTATTTCCTATCCTGTGAATAGTTTGCTTTATGGATATTTGATTGCATATTATCTCCCCATTACATTATAACCTTCCCAAGTCAGAAGTTGTCTTTTGCCTCTTCCTCTATTCCCAGTGCTTAAGACAGTTCCTGACACATAACAGGCACATAATAAATGTTTCTTGATTGAGCATTTATTAAATACCTACTATCTCCTTGGTATTGAGTTTAATAAACTCCGGGATTGCCCAAACAAGTGAGTCCGTCTTTGCCACTGAGGAGCTAATAATCAAGCCCAGAGAGACACGGATGCAGGTAGGTTTGGACAATAGAAGTACAACCTGATTTGGAAAAGGAAGAATTATTATCTGGGGGATGAAGATTGCCTTCAAAGAAGGTGTTGCTTGGGCCAAACCCTGAAGGAAAGGGTGCTCAGAGCAAGGGCCACATGGATTAAAATGTGTCCCATATGAATCTGAGTGACAGCTACAGAGTGGATAGTCATCGACTTGGAGTCAAGAAGAACAGAGTTTTAATTCTGCTCCAGATACTTCCTCTTTCTGTGATCCTGGACAATTAATTAAGTTTCTCTCCATTTCAGTTTGCTCTGCAAAATGGGACTGATTATAAAAAATAAAAACTTATTAAGAATTAATGCCTCCCAAGCATGAAATGAGCTTCTTTGAAAAGTGGAAAAAGGCTCTCCTTGGAGATCTCCAAGTGGAGGCTGGAAGCCCACTATAAAGGCCAGAACGCTTTTGTGAATGCCTTTCAAATTCAAGTTGTGTGATGCTATGAATTGTATTCTCTTCCTTCTAACTTCCTCAAATATTTTATTTATATCAATTATAACACTTGTTATACAAATTATAAAGGCAGAACGACAATGTTTATAAAGTGTTTTAAAGATATATTTGATCATAATACCCACCTCAGGAGGCAGATGCCTTATTATCCACATTTTTTAAATAAGGAAAGGGAAGATGTAAGACTTTCCCAGGATCATAAAGCTAGTAAGTATCTAAATCTGATGCCTCATGATCTATCTGCCTTTAGATCCAGGGACCTAACCACTGCTCCATCCAGCTGCTCTCTATGTTATATGCATATGTATTTGTGGAATGAAGGAATACATAATTTGCACCTAATCATGTCATACAAAATGTGAGGGAAAATTCCTAGAAGTCTGATGTATTTGAAGAGCTAAAAATCTGATATCTATCCTTAGCATCCCACTAAAATATCCCCTTGAGCATATCTAAAGCTGGAAACATAAAATGTTGGTTGGTAGAAAGCAGTATGTTTCTCATTTTCAAAGGAAAAAATGAGAATAAGTAAATGATAACTAAGGATCCCTTTTCCATGGGTGATAAATAATTCCCAATTATAGGTTAAAATAATTTTACTTATCACTTCAAAAAAAAAAAAAAAGTTGAGTTCTAAATCTCTCCGTCTCCTGTTTCTTCTCCTCTTTGAGAAGGCAAGCAATTTGATATCCATTACACATGTGAAGTCATGCAAAACATTTTCCATATTAGTCATGCTATAGGAATTGGAATTAATGGATTTTTCCCTCATAAGAAGTCCTCAAGAAACAGTTCAATGACTACTTGACAGGTATGTTATAGAGAAGAAGTATTTCTTTTCAGCTATTTCTTCTAGACAACTTCTGAGGGCTTTTTAACCCAGAAATTCTAAGATTCTGTGAACCATTTTTATAGACAACTTCTCATAAATTGGAGCCTTTTCCATGTGTCAAGGAATGCCTTAGAACATGAGCTTTTAGATATGGAAAAGAGATGGCTTTCTTTCCTACTGTCATGACCCCAGCTTTTGTTGTCTTCACTTTTGCTCTTTGAGGAAGTAACAGAAGAGGAGTTTTGTTTTGTTTTATTTTCCCTAGAAGTATATTTACATCCAATAAGAACACATGGGAAAGCTTCAGAATATATTGACTCTTCCCCCCATGTCGTGCTTCTAGCCAAGTGCCCACCATAGTCTCTAAAACTAGGTTTGTATTGGATAATGGTCAAGGACCAAGAAAAATGGAAATGTTCTTGATATAGTTGCTCCCATGGGGAACAAAGGGAGAATATATGGCAAATAGAGGTAGTTTCTTGCTCTAAAAATCTCCAGCTTTGCTGGCAGAGAACATCTCCTTCTCATTATGGTTATGCTCCAAATGAGTAGTTAGAGGGACCAGAATGTGCTCCGGCAAAGGCAAACATGATGAGAAGCTGATCAAACCCCACTTCCTTCCTAAAGCTCTCAAATGTTATACACAATGTGCAAGAATGTGCAATGTCCAACTAAGACTTGGTTCTTCTCAGTGGTTCATTGATCCAAAGCAATCCCAATAGACTTTGGACAGAAAATGTCATCTGCATCCAGAAAAAGAACTGTGGAGACTGAATGTAAATCAACACATACTATACTTCTTTTTTCTGTTTTTTTTTTTTTGTTTGTTTGTTTGTTTTTTAAATCTCACCCATGGTTTTTCCCTTTTGTTCTGATTTTTCTCTACCAACATGATCCATAAAGCAAAGTGTGTTAAAACTAAATAAATAAGTTGAAACACTAAAATAAAATAAAAATCCTAACTCACTATGAATCACAGTCATCGGTACGATGTTATTGCTGTCACTAGAGTTAAATGGTTTTCATTATCCTCACCTCAGTCTGATTGCTGCATCCCTTCCTTTGGCCTGATTAAGTATTGCTAAATATTACAAGAAATATCTCTGATTCGTGACAACCAAAAGGTTGCCTCAACAATGAGGGAGAAAGGAACTTGGGAGACTAGCGTCAGTGATGTTAGAAGCTTGTGAGGGACTGATGACTCAGACTGCAAGGAATTATGGCTGCCATTTTATCAGCTTCCTTTGCAATTCAGTCTGACAACTTTGGTCAACAACGTTCAATCAGATCTAATCAAGTCCTATCTGGTAAGCATTTGCTAAATATCTAAAATTTGAAAATTGAAAGATAGGTCGGTAATAAAGCCTTGGAATTTTTAAGATCTGAATTCAAGTTCGGCTATAAATGAACACACATTTTGTGGATGACTTTTATAAAACCATTTAACCGATATAGTTCCCATAGGACTATAATCAATCAGTATCTATAATGAAGATGGCTAGAGGAAAGAGAGAGATTTGCCTGACGTCTCCCCAGTTCCTCTCCAAACAACTTTAAAATAATACTTCAGAACAAATTCTGGAGCATTTATAGTCAAGAAAAAGGTGGGGTGAAGCAATTTTCTAGCCCAAGATAAGTTAGAAGTTCAGCAGGAAAAATCTAGGATGCCCAGGCAAGTCAGCAGCAGGCCTTGAAGGCAACTGAGTCAGTGATGGTTTTTTAAAAGCACTCAGGCCATACATGGTAGTGGGGTCAGACCACTGTTCAAAAGGAGATCACTGGGAGCAAGACTTTGTTGCATTGCTTATATGTGGTTCCAGGATGCAATCTTAGGGAGAGAAGGAACACTATCATAGACACAGGCCAGGAGAAGAATTATCCAACCACCGGGTCTGTGTTTTCTTTCACAACATGACTAATAGAAAAATATGTTTTGCTTGACTGGACATGCACAACCTCTATCAAATTGCTCTCTTTCTCTTAATGAGCTTATATTTCACGGGAAGAAAATGTAAGATTTTTTTTAACAAAATGTTCTGTTATTTGGTTGTTTCACTTCCTAAAAGAAAAAAAAAGAGAGAAATACTAGTATAATTGTTCTTCCTTTAATTAAAAATAATATATGTAAAAAGTATCATGAAGCTCGTAATTAGATCCCAATGCTATGATAATTATTATTATTGAGAATCACTTTGGTACACTTCAAGAGTGTATTAGGAAAACTACTTAGAAAGACCTGAGAAGTCCTCCCTCTCAGATATAGGTCTGAAGATAATACTTTACAGTACAGTTGTCATTGGAGGATGCTGCTATACAGATGTTATGGCAAATATTTAACAACCAGCTCTACTCTCAAAAATGTACATTTAAGATATGTTTCTCAGTAAAAGTGATTTTTCAGATTAATTTCCATTATTAAAATTTTCCCTTGCTTTCTTCAATCTAAATAGTAAATTTCAAATTCACCTATAGTGTTTTCCAATTTCCTAATTGCAAATACTCACCTTGAACTAACCTTGGCTTGCGACCCAGTTTGAATTGAATCCAGGGCACCAATGTCTATAAACATCTAGAACACATCTAGAATCTTGCCACTTTCAAATAATCCACAATTTGATAGCAAAGCGAATCCACAGAATTCACTAAAAGGCATTACAAGTTCCCTTTGTGGTTATTATGATTTGACTTTTAAAAAAATATTCAATGATCAAAACACCCCCCTCAAGGCTCTCCTCCAACACAGTTTTTCCCTTGCATGTGTCAAAATCATACAAAATTACTTGAAAGATGCAACAGCAGAGATAACTTTGTTTGTTAGGCCTTTGATCATTAATGTAAAGGGAGGCAAAAAAGAGGGGGATATCTGCTCTTCAAAGACGTTTGACACTGACATAATTCAGTAAAAATGATTTTTCTAAAGGAAGATCTGCCCACGGCATTACCTACCCCACTCCTGTGACTCCCTGTTACATCCAGAATCAAACATAAATTCATCTCTTTGGCTTTGTATCCCTTTACAACCTTACCCCTTCTTATCTTTCCGAGCTTGGATCATTTCAGTCCCCTCTACAGACTTCACAGTTCAGCTCCACTGTGCTACCTGCTGTTTGTCACAAGTGTCATCCCAACCCCAGACTCCTAATCTTTGTAGTCACTGTTCCCCATTCCTGGGCTGCTCTTCCTCCTCTCCTACAACTTCCAACTGTCTTAAAAACTTAGCTCTCCTCCCACTTTTGTCAGGAGTCTTTTTCTGCCCTCTCCCTGGCTGAGAGGACATTCTCCTTTGAAATAACCTAGCTCCTGCTCTGAATATATCTTATAGTTACCTTTTGATATGAGGTCCTTAACAGTAGAATACTTACATTCTCCAGCAAAATACTGGGTCATGGGGCTGCTGGATCTCTGAAGAATTCATGTTGTGAGTTACTCAAAGACTAATAGGGATGCATGGAGCATGCAAATAATGCCCTATGATACCAACAAAAAAATTAGGAAGGATAAGCTGCATAGAAACGTTATCTGAAACTAAAAAAGAAATGTTCTCGTCAGAGAGGAAAGATGAGAAATACATAACTGATAGAGGGCTTCAATGGCATCCAGAGAGATTTAGAGAAATACTCCCTGTAACCTCACTGTGTGAGATGGATACATTGAGGATCTTTTATAGGAAGATGGGGGACACATATCCCATAGATTAGAAGGGATGGATTGGGACTAATCTATCCTACTGGAGATCATCATAGATGAGATCACTAATATGTCAAAATATCTAAGCCTAATTTCGGCCAAATAATATTTCAGGTTTTTGCGAGAGTGTTTCTTTAATAGAGAAACTTTTATAATGCAGAAAAATCTCCTAAAATGGCAGAAAAAAAACAACCCATAAACATGTTGGAATACTTCTGTCTTGTTTATCAAATCTCTAATCTCCTTTCTATTGTTTAATCACTACCAAGTAGGTTCGATAATTACTGCTTTATAGTACATCTCAAGATCTAGAATTATTAAGTCCTGTTTATTCCAAATATTTTTCAGGATTTCAATGATTATTTACCCAATCCAATAAAGTAAACTTTAAATTGTTTAACTGGAGAATTGCTAACCATTTAAATTAATTAGGACCATATTGTCATTTTTATTATCACAGACCAAAATTCTTGAACTATTAATACCCTTTCCCATACTCTACATAATTTCAACAATTATTTTTTGCTAATCTTCTAAACAGCTCTAACATATTTTGATTTATTAACATATGTAAATTGCTTTGCAAGTCTTAAAGTGCTTATTATCATCATTATCATCATATTCTCCCCTTCCTTCCCCACACACAGGGATGCATTTCTTGTCATAGATCTGTTTCAGGTCTTCATTGCCTCATCTAGAAGAGAAAAAAAAATCCATGATTTCCTATGGGCCCTAGGATAAAACATAAAGGATTTACCATTCATATAGATTGTGGGTCAAATAGATTATGGATTTCCTTTTCCCTTCCCAAACCTGTTTAATATGGGATTCTTTCCCATGTTGCCAGCTTTACTCCTTGAGGCTGCTGCTCTCAGTTCAAATACTTCCTACTTCTTCCCTTCAGTATCTTCTGCAGCATTATAAGGCTCTCTTAAAGCTCCTGCTCATAATTCAAGCTGATCTCTCAGCTCAAAGATCAACTTAATCTTTTGGGTCTTTAGAGCTAAATGGAAATGCTTTCCCCCCTAAGTTGCATGACCCATTGAGCCAGCCCATTCTCAAAACTCTGTCACACATACAAATATAATCTGGAGTTCCAATGGTGGGGATTTAGTATGGGTCATTTGCCCTCCAAGCTGAGAACTGTGAAATTCTAGAGATAAACTCAACCTAGGTATCAATAGTTCACATGCTAAAAGATCCAGCGAAATTATAATCTTAAACAACAATCATCCAATTAGGAAAATGTTGGTAGTAAATGTAATTTGGATAATGTCAGCCTTATTCTTGAATAAGTGCAGGGCCTTTTATTCTATCAATCACCCAAATATTTTGGAGCTGAAGGTACCTTGGTTGAGCATCTTCATTTATCTTATATGCATTGCTGTCTGTACCAGCTTCTATCCACCATCAGTCCCTGAGCTTTTTGAGGGCAAGAACTGTTTTTTTGCCTGTCTTTATTACTGAGTTACTGGTTTTTTTTTCTCTTTTCTTTGCATCCCCAGAGCTTAGTGCTCTGGAACATAAGGGAAGCTTAATAAATGCCAGTGGTTTGGCTGACTGATGTTCCAAGGATCTCCTCCTCTGGTTTACAATGGAAGGGAGGGGAAGCAGCAAATATTTTAATTTTTCCTATAGCTGAATGTAAGCTCCTTGAGGTTAAATACTATTTCTTTCCCTTTTTAGTATCGCAAAACCCTAACACAATACATCATTTAACGAACACTTACTAAATTGAGTTGGAATGAATTTAATTTCCCATATTTGGAAGGGAAAATAGAGGGCAGATGTCACATATAATATGGAGATGGAAGCCACAGGATATTAATGATTGCACAGAGTTGGCAGAGAGATAGAGAGAGAGAGACAGAGGGGAAAGCCAAGGGGGAAGTCAGGTCTCAAAGGGAGCCAGTCTGAGAAGGTGGCGTTAACAGCAGTGGAAAAGAGGAAGGCATTAGTATTAAAACATTTGTTAGGGTAAGATGAGAAGTTTGTTTGTGGACATGCTGTGCTCCGGCTAACAGGGAGACATTGGATGGGAGATGTCCCGCTGGCCACACCACAGGTAAGATAAAATAAAATATACATTTATAAAAGACACACCGAGAGCCATATGAGCCCATGCTGGAAATGCATAAACATCCTATTTTAAATGCTTGAAGTTGTCATCACACCTCCGTGATCTATTCCCTAGTTTCCACCGGTTTGAACACTGATGAACAAATGTGGTACTGCTGGATTTAGCTGCATAAGATGCATCTGAACCTTGGATCCTGCCACAAAGTCCAGGGTGATCTTGGGAAGGTCATGTGCCATTTTCACCCTTAATCCCCCAATCACAAATGGAGAATGAGGTGAGATGAGCTTTGCCATCTCACTGAGCTCCAAATGCATCATCTTACCATCATACAACAGCAAATGGAAATGAAGTGCTTGAGCCCTTAGTAATGAAGCTAACCTTCAACTGCCTGCTATTATTTTTTTTATCTTCTCTAGGTTTTTTTTTTTTTTTTTTCCTGAATCCAGATCAGGCTTCTACTCTGTACATGACCTTGTGTTAAAGTTGTTAATGGGCTTGGGAACAGGCAAGAATTTATCAAAGTGCATTTTAGGGGGGTTGAATGAATAAAGTAAGAAAGCAAAAGGCTCAGTCCTTCCAATATTTTCGTATACAATAAATTTGCATATTCATTCTATTACTATCGGGCAGGCAGCATATAAATTCATTTAATTGAATGGTATTCCAATCAATAATACTCAATGGTCAATACCAATAGCATCAATCACCAAGAGATAAAGCCTGAACGAATTGAACAATAAACTATTTTGTCCAGTTAGATATAAACTAGTCTGTCTAGACTTAAGACTTTCAGGTCTTTTTAGTCATTCTAATTTGGCTGTGTTTTAATATTAGACTGAGTACATCATTCTGAAGAAACAAGAGCTATTCTGAGTAATAAGCAGGTATTGGCTTTGAAGAGAAAACCAACTTAATCAAAAAAAGGAAGTCTGGACCTGAAATTTAGGAATTATGGCATTTCAGCAGCAGTAGTGAAAATAGCAATGGAAGTAGCTCTATGTATGTAGCAGCAGCAATAACAGTATTAGGAGATGGCAATTGTGCTGGCCGTGATGGCTAAGAGTTGTAACCAAAACCGTTCAGTACAGTCTCTAGCAAATATACCAGAAAGTCCACTTCAATTATAGTCCTCGTTTTATATCAAGCTATCTAGCTTTATGACCTTTTAGCTCTCCAGGTCTCAATTTCCTGTTTTTTTTTTGTTTGTTTGTTTGTTTTTGTTTTTGTTTTTTTGGTTTTGTTTTGTTTTTTTTATAGGTATAACAATTCTTCTTTAGCAATTTCCAAAGTTTGTTAACACAAAATTAAATAATAGAAATCAAAATTTGTAAATGGAAAAATGCTATAGAAATGTAAGGTTATTTTGTGTTATTTGATTAAAGTAAATAGAGAAGAATTTTAATTGTCTAACATATGACATTGTATAAATAACTTTATGGATGATATATCTATATATCTCTATCTAATATGGCCATTTCTATTTAGAATCCTTAAATATTGTATTTATTGTACAATGTCAGATGGAAGCGATTCTGAAACCCATTTCTATTAAACTTTCTTTCTGAATAAGGGATTTTTTTTCCTCCATTGCTTTGTGTTCTTAGATTTATTTTAAATTGGGTTAATATAACTGTCTTTTGATCTTGCTTTTTTTTTTTTTTCTGTCCCACTAAAATCTCGCTGTTTGGCTCCTTTTTTTGTCTCTGTCACTTTTTGGGTCCATCTGCCTCTATCTTTGTCTCTCTCCTAGTGCAAAATAATGCTGATTACTTTTTAGCATGTAAGTAGAATTCCTGTAGCCCCAACCCTTTCTTTCTTACTTTTGTCCCATTAATTTCCTTTTGATTTTTAACTAGTTTTACCAAACAAATCATGTTAAGCTCTGTAAATTATGAGATATAAGTATATTTATATATACATACATATAAAATATACACATATACATACACACATATATCCACACACACATAGATATAGACACATATAGACACATACATATAGGTTGTAGATAATCTACATTGGTGAAGGAAGTTTTCACACTGGAATCTGCCTTCTTCAAGGAAATTAGATTGAGTCACAAATATTTTTGATCATTGTTCTGTAAATGCTCCATATTGAATTGGAATACAAACAACTGAGCACAGAGATATTGTGTAGTTTCTCCCTCCCTCCTTTACTTTCTTCCTTTCTCCTATCTTCCCTCCCTGCTTCTCTCCTTTTCTCCTTTTGTCCACATAGGGTATCAACCCTTACTTACAAAAAGCATTTTCTTTCTTTTATACTTCTGTACCCTTTTTTGGAATGTATTAGTTAAATTTCTTTCTTAAGAACCAGGCCTTAGACCAAAACCAACCTGATTGTAATTGGCCACCACTAGGTCCTAGGACAAGCCCACTTTGGTCATTGTTCGGGTCCTAACTGACTCAGAAAGA
Source organism: Sminthopsis crassicaudata (assembly GCF_048593235.1). NCBI lineage: Eukaryota > Metazoa > Chordata > Mammalia > Dasyuromorphia > Dasyuridae > Sminthopsis > Sminthopsis crassicaudata. Next base: position 19,821,099 of record NC_133619.1, on the reverse strand, counting down.
ATGTGAATAGCAGTCATTTTTGCATTGGTCAGAAAACTTGAGGGTCTTCCCCTCCCAGCTTAATTAATCAATCAATTAATTAATTAATTTAGATTATTTGGACTAGATGAAAGAGGGGATTCTTTGCCTCAGTTATTCCCCAGCCTTAATCACTGAATGGGTGCAGCTTCAGTCAAACTGTTGAAGATCTTAGCTTAAAAAACTTTGGTCTCCCATTTCATCATCTCAAATTGTCTTGATCTGTATTTTGCCACTGGACCCAGAAGGCTCTGGAGGGGAAAGTGAGGCAGGTGATTTTGCTCAGCCCTCCCTCACTTAAAAAAAATTCATTTGCTTGTCATATTAACACCTCCCTGATGTCATGGTCCTCTTCCAGAACAAAGGACAAACAGCAAAGATATCTACTAAAATACTCCATTCTTATCTCTATCCAACAATCCCGTTACTTTCTCTTTTCCACTTCATTATTTGCTTGCACTTGTCCTCTTAGTCTATGATCTTAAAAATCAAATTCCTTCTTACCTCCTCTATTTATTTTTAGCGTGCATTCTCTAATAATCAACGACCAATTTCTGTAAAAGTAATTCATCTTAACATAATATTTCAACAGAGAAAAAATATCAAGAGAGCTTTTTAAAAAAAGTTATTTTTCAACCACATTAGCTAGGGTTATTCTTAAAAAAAAAGAAAAGAAAGAATAATTATAAGGAAATTATAAGGGTGCTTTGAAGTTATGTACTTGATTTGGTGAGTACTAGAACAATCATATATTTCAGAAAGGACATGTCTGAAAGATGCATCAAATTGGATTTAAACCAGGTCATCCAGAGCAAGCAGCATGAGGAACATTCAGAGCCAAGTGACCCCCAAGTGAATACTGAGCCACACTGAGAGATCCCGAGGAAGGGCTGATCTTACACAGTACGGGGATGTGCTAGCTAAGCTAGCAGAGCTTTTTCATTTCTGATTTTTCTAGTTTTTATGAATATCATTGTCTTCCATTCCCAGGATAATAAAGTTCAAGTCCGATTTGTATTTTACACATATAACTTGTTAAGTAACATGTAACTCCCTGAGTTTTCAGCTTAATGGCATATTACGTGAAAAATGTCAGTGCATCTAATATGTCATCATATTGTCACAGGCCCTCCTTCAACCCCTGGATTATTTAGAGATTTAATTTCTCTGAAGTATATATCCTATTTTGTGCCTGAAACCTCCCCGTAAAGAAACATAAAATTGAAAAATTGGATCTGTCAATTAATAGTTATAGGGAAAGTGTTTGGTTATTTGTCTTCTTCTAAAATGGGTACTCTAATAAGAATTCCTGTTTGTCTCTTGGGGGTATTCAACGTTGGGTTTTGGTAGATACATGTATATAATGGTGTAGTATCTAAGCTGTTAAGTTTAAATAGTCTGAATGCAATCAGATGAATGCATCTCCAGATATCACATCTCACTGCATCCCCACCCAGAGCTTCCTCAATGATCCTAAATTGGATAGATATTCACACCTATATTAATATTATTATTATTATTATTATTATTATTATTATTATTATTATTATTATTATTATTATTATTGCTGGAGCAATTGGGGTTAAGTGACTTGCCCAGGGTCACACAGCTAGGAAGTATTAAGTATCTGACCAGATTTGAACTTGGGTCCTCCTGACTTCAGGGCTGGTGCTCTATCCACTGCACCACTTAATTCCCCCTTCACACCTGTATTTTAAAAGGCTACTATTTCCTATGGGCATCTAGGGGGCTCAGTGACTAGAATTTTGGGCCTAAAGTCAGGAAAGCTCATCTTTCTAAGTTGACATCTGATTTCAAACATTAACTGTGTGGCTTGGGACAAGTCTGTTTACTTAAGTTTCCTAATTTGTAAAATGAGCTGGAGAACAATATAACAAATCATTTCAGAATTTTTACCAAGAAAATCCCAAATAAGGTCACCAAGAGTGGGGTGGGACTGAACAGGAACAACCAATAACAAACTATTTTCTTAGCAAACACTACTATAGTAATGAAAAAGGGGCATAAAACTGCTTATATTTTTCCTCAAGGAAAGAATGCTGATGTCAATCTCATTACGTTGTGAATCCCACCTCTCTTTTTCCCTTAAAAATAAGTTCTCATCGCCACATTTCATAGACAAGAGAAATTAGTTTTGGGTTACTAGAGAAGTAAATTCTCCAACCCTTGTGAATCCCACTATAATTCAAGGAACTATGCATAACTGGGCCTTTTCAATACCCACAGGACTTCTTCCAGTCAGAAAGAAATATGGGATGCCTGAGAGAGGCAAGCTCCTTCTAACTAGACCCATCAGAGCCATACTTCTGTATAACTCATCTAGCAACAAAAGACAAAGTCCTATATTTTGTGGCTTGGTCTCTCGCTTCTTTTTCATCTCTTAGTCAACGTGTGTTCCCTTCTTGACAAAAGGTAGGTTCTATCTGGGAATTTTCACTTCTTTCTAGATTAGATTGTGGAAATCTCCAGAAATTCAATGTTGTCCAGGAAATCCCATCCCTCTCTGCCCCAAAGGCTGGTGAAAAGTTCCATCATCTCTGGTCTGTGTGCTCATAACTGAGAGAATATGTGATTGAAACAAAATTCATGCCTCTACAAGACTGTTTTCCCCTCAGATCAATGGCTTAGGTACACTGCAAATCTTTGATCTGATCAGCTCGTCTTTCTCTTTCTGTCTTCCTCCAAAACCATCAATGCTCCCTGGTTCACCAAAAAGACTTCTTTCGTATAGGATCAATGAAAGGAGTTAATTGAGCCAATTAGATCCATTGCTATCTCTGAGATCCATTTGTTGTCTTTTAAAAGCTGGAAATGAGTTGACAATTAGGAGAATGAGGGGATACCCTTAATCCCCAATCTTCTCATCTGGTCACTACTATTAAAGAAAGGGGAATAAACTTTTGTGTGCACAATGCTGACTGCTTTTCAATTAAAAAAAACCTATTTGCACAAAAGCCCACAAATAGAGAATAGCAAGTAAATATTCAAAGAAACTGCAAACAAAATTCATGGTAGTCAGACAGATGGGAAGATACCAGAAAATGCACAAAATAAATGAGCTCTTTTCAATGAGAGAGATAGCTCATGTCTATCAGTAGAAGGAAACCTTTATATTTCAAGGTAAAATTGCCAAAATGTCTAGGGAATACAGATGGAAATCAGGGATATTTTAAGGAGCTGACTTGCCCTATATTTCCACATGTTGAATCTAAAAATCCATTCTCTTGTTATCTTGGAAAATCTTTACTTTGCCTTCCATATATCTGGATTTTTAAATATTTTTTCATTTGTTCTTAGGTAATGGTTTTATAAATATAAAACACATCTATCTATCTATCTATCTATCTATCTATCTATCTATCTATCTACCTATCTATCTATGTATCTCTATATCTCCTGAAAAAAGGAAATGAAAGAGTGGATACTTGGAAGTAATAGCTGCAAAAGAAAAACTTTGACATACTTTATATTGTTTTGCCTCCTGTCAGTATTGATAGAGGTTTAATGAATACTACTGCTCTTAACAACTGTGTTCAGTTAGTTCTTGTTCTTTTGTTTTCTTATTAGCACAGTTAATAATATGGCTTTCTTTCCTTAATGGCATTTCCTATAAGTGAACTTGACAACTATTTCAATTCTGAAATTAGTCCAGTATCTACTAGACAGATAGCCGATGGCATTTTCTTGAGTCCATAACCCTTAGGGACAGACTTTTAACTCAATCATATTTTTAAAATATGAAAGAAAACAAATTATCATCCAGTTGTTTTTGAATCAGTCATCATTATCAAATGACATTTATACTTCTCTTGCACATATGTGTAACCACAACATAAGGACCCCAAATGAAATACTGCTTTCTCCTTTTTGTCCCCCAGTTATGAGATTCTATTATCAAGAAAATCAAATGAAATTGAGTCTTCTTAATTTTACTTCATTAATATAAAATTAATAAAGAGTCATAGATACAGATATGGATGAAATGATCAATGTATATATATATATATATATATATATATATATATATATATATATATATATATATATATAATACATGTATACATTAATCATATCTAGGACTTAGGAAAGTTTTAAGTTTCCAAAGTGCTCTACAAATATTATCTCATTTTATCCTCACAACAACCCCGGGAGGTAAGTGCTATTATTATCCCATTTTCCATATCAGGAAATTATTGCCAGCAGAGGTTAAATGAATTGTCCAGCGCTACACAGCCAGGGCTGGCAGGAACCTAGGTGCCACAATGGGTAGACCATTAGGCTTAGAATCAGGTAGACTCATTTTCCAGATACTTACTACTTGTGTGATTCTAGGCAAGCCACTTAACCTTCTCTACTTCATTTCCTTATATGAAAAGTAGGCTAGAGAAAGAAATGGAATGGAATAGAAAGAGGAGGGGAAAGGAAAGGAAGAGGAGAGGAGAGGAGAGGGAAAAGGAAAGGAAAATAAAAATGAAAGGAAAAAAGGAAAGGAAAAAGGATGGAAGGAAGGATGAGAGGAAAAAAGGAGGAAGATGAGGGAGGGAGAGAAGGAGGAAGGGAGAAAGGGAGAAAGGAAGAGAGGGAGGGAGGGAGAGAAGAAGGGAGGGAGGAAGGAAGGGAGGGGGAAAGAATACAGGAAAGAAGGAAGACAGACAGAAGGAAGGAGGATGAAAGAAGGAGGATGAAGGAACCAGGAAAAAAAAGGTAAAAAAAAGTATTTTAAAATCTACATTCAGAACCTATCTATTCTTTCTCTGCAGGTACATAAATGTTTATTTGCTATTCTCTATCCAGTGATTCTTTTTTTTTTCCAGATCATTTGTTTTTCTTATGAGAAATTTTGCCCTTTCCCCCATTTTTTAGTCTCTTTATTTTGCTTTAATATTTTTGTTACTTTATGAAGCCCTTGACTTCTATTTGTCCATTCTAAGTTTTAGGGATTTTGTAACTTGGACAATGATTTTTGCCTGTTGTGCCTAGTTGTTAAGCTACTTTCCAATTCTTTCTTTTATTGCTCTCATTCTTTTTTCCTTTTCCTCCATTCAAATACTCTCATTCCATTTATTTAAAAGCAAAAACAAACAACAAAATCTCTTATTTTTTTTTCAGGAATTTTAGATAAGTCTGTGAATAAGCTATGGTTTAATCTGGGGCACGGCTTATAGATAATTTGGAATCATTTCCCCCCTGCAATTCTGTCTTGAGTCCCCCTGTCATCAAATTAGCTAATAAGGGTGGTATTCTTTTTGTTTGTTTGTTTACCCATCCTTCCAGCCTACTCCCTGGCTTTTGACTTTGGGCTCTGCCATACTTCTGGAGGGACCATCTGGATTGGTCCTATTTCTTTCTTGGGATATTAAGTGTTTTGTTATTTCAGGATCTCAGGGTTAAGTTAAGGATTTTTATGCTTTAAGTTCTCCCCAAGTGGTCTGATCCAGGGAGACAAAATCTAATTGCTGACTCCCCAGTCAGAGCTCTAAAACTTTCTGAGCTGAGGTTAGGTCTCCACAAGCAAAGATTTCTGTGGACTCTGGCTTTCTCAGTTGGCCACAACTGTAGGGTCCAGGATTTCTGTCTTGATTATTATTTTGTGACTTGGCTAGATTCTGAGAGCTAGACGTTGTGTCTGAACTTGAGATCAAAGCCGCACCATCACTGCTGCTTGGTTCTCAATTTCCTCCTTTCTTGGTACACTTCTCAGGGCTTTCCTACCTTAGAAAGATATTCCCACTTCTATCAAGCCCACAGCCAGTCAATAATTACTAAACATGTCCTATGTAGGCAACTAATAATCATAATAATAATCCCTGCCCTCAAGAAACTCTCAAACACCAGATGTGTGCAGACCCCTTCTCCCTCCTTCTGCATCTGTGACCCAAGATGGGGCAGTAGGCCACAGCTGGCCCTCCCCATTTCAGTAGCCCACTGGATCTGGGAATTTCTTTGCTGCCATTCAGCCTCCAACTTCACTCAAGAGTAATTCATCTGACTCTATACCTACTGTCTTTCTCCTAAGGATAAATCTCCAAAGGATTTACTTTGTCTTTCTGGATTTCATGACAAGTATTGGGACTTGATGAGGTTATGTTTTCTTGCTCTGTTTGGAGGAGTAGGAGAGGCGAGCTCAGCTGTACTGCATCCTTCTAATCTGCTAACTGCAAGCATCCGGGGAATGAGGGCTTTGTTTCCAAAGGAGGAAAATAATTTTAGATTCTTAGACATATGGAAGGAGCCCAAGCCTTGAGTACATGGGTCACTGAAGTTGTTGCTTTTGAATAAATAGAGCAAAACAGAGACACTGAGATGCTAAAGTGGGGGAGAAAGGAAGGGAAGGAGAACGAGAAGATAGGGGGGAGAAAGAGAGAGACAGGGACAGAGAGAGACAGAGAAAAACACAGAGACATTTAAAACAGAGAGAGACATAGAGAGAAAAAGAAAGAGACAGTGACAGAGAAAAAGACAGAGACAGGAAAAACACAAAGAAAGACAGACACAGAGTGAAAGAGAGAGAGAGAGACAGAGACAGAGAAAGACAGAGACAGAGAGAGAGAAAGAGACAGAGAAAGACAGAGACACAGAGAGAGACAGAGAGATAGAGAGACAGAGAAAGACAGAGAGACAGAGAGAGACAGACAGAGAGAGAGAGAGAGAGAGAAAGAGAGAGAGAGAAAGAGAGAAAGAGAGAGAGAGAAAAAGAGAGAGAAAGAAAAAGAGGGAGAGAGAGAGAGAGAGAGAGAGAGAGAGAGAGAGAGAGAGAGAGAGAGAGAGAGAGAAAGAGAGAGAGAGAGAGACCTACCTAAGGCTACATCAGGAGGAAAGACAAAGAAATAAGTCAGAAGGTTGCAACCATTGTCTCCTTCACAACTTTCTAATCACTTTGGCAGCAACAATTTTGGGTTTGTTCCTGATGAAGGTCTCCTCTCACCATTTTTTGTCAGGTGGGTTACAAGACACTCTAACTTGAATACTTCCAGGATCCACGATTTCATGAATATGAATTTCTTTTTAAAAACCCTTCTCATGGACGGAGATCCCAACAGTCCTCTAACTGATGAGACACTTTTTGAGATCTGATGCCATGAAGATGTATCATCCCGTGGCCAGCCTGACAATGAGCCAGGCTTAGCAAAGCTTGTGCACAGATGGCAGACATATGGATTGCTGCTCCTTGCACAGACCCAGGACATCCTTATTATGAATAGTCCCTCTGTCTGAGCAAAGACATTTCAGTTGTGCAGGACTCATCAAGGCTGGAGCTCTGCCGGTGTAGACTTCAGGAATTGGCGATCAGTTCTCCGCCATGATAAAATGCGATGAGACTTTAACGTCTCTCAGACATCCACAAGCTGATGTGGTAACTGCCTGAATAATACAGAAAAACGATTTGAGATGGTCAGTTCAAAGCTACTCTGCAACCCTTGAAGTGCTCTGTGGGACAGCAAGGAGGTGCAGAGGCTGAGGGTCAGCTCTGGGGATGAGGGGCCCTGAATTCCAATACAGCTTCAAACACTTATTAACTGCTCAAGTCACTTAACTCTGTTTACCTCCATTTCCTCATCTGTGAAATGAGCCGGACCACTCCTGTATCCCTGTCAAGAAAACCCCGAATGAGGTCGCAGAGAGTCATTCACTGAAATGACCCAAACAATCCAAAGTGTAATATGAAGAATATCTACCATTATTTTTATTATTACTTTTGAAATGCTATTTCTCTGAGCTTTTAATCTTCATAATAAAAAACTATTTGCATTCACATACAGAACATCAGGAAAGAAATTTTGTTCCCACAAATTAGAAGAAGTTTTAGCTTGGATCATGTTGGACTTCTGAAACTTGTATTCAGAACTTTTTGGAGAATGAGGTCATAGACCCCAATGCTCCATTTCCATGTTCTCATTTCTTAGCTGACTGAACTGCTATGGGATTTGTCTGACTTCTCCACTGTTCCTTCATTGGGGACCAACGCCTCCTTTCAACTTCCTCTTTTTTTTTCAACTTTTTTTTTTTTTTTACATTAAGATAGTTTATTGTTCAGAATTCTTCATAGACTTTTATATATATACACACATATATATATAGTTTTTATTTACCAGATATATGCATAGACAATTTTACAGCATTGACAATTGCCAAACTTTTTGTTCTAATTTTTCCCCTCCTCCCCCCATAGATGGCAGCTTGACCAATACATGTTAAATATGTTAAAGTATAAGTTAAATACAATCCATGTATATATGTCCAAACAGTTTTGGACTTTGAAATAGTGTACCATTAGTCGGTGATCAACTTCCTCTTATGTGTTGTCTTCCCCCATCAGATTAAAAGATATTTGAAGGCAGGGACTATTATTCCCCCTGTATCCCAAGTTCTTAGTGCAGAGCCTGGCACATGGTAGGTGCTTAACAATCGCTGATTATTGAGTTTTTCATTAAAATTCCTTTTTAACTTGCATTTGTAAAATACTTGAATATTTAAAAACACTTTTCTCATCACCATCCAGTTATGTAGAGTATAAGTGATTCCCATTCTATAGACAGGGGTAACAATCTCTGATTTTCATATAAAGTATTCTCATGGTTCTGTTCCTTTCACTCTGCATCAATTCAGACTTTCATTTATTTCCATGAATATTTATCAATTTCTACTAAGTGGAAATCACCCTTTCATGCTTTGGAGATGCCAATATGAATAGTGATACGACATCTGTCCTCAGGGTTAGACCTGTAGGGTGCTCAGAAGTCTCATGCTGTACAACTTGAGTACTTCAAGAAAGAAGAAGGTGCTGGGAATTATGAGCACCAAACAACATCACAAACATTGGAACTGATGTCTTAACACTCAGGAAACATGACTGAAACGGGAATTATTTTACTGCCAACTTACTGTATAGTTAGATCATCAATTGGTTTAAAAAATCAGTTTAAAAATAAGCTTGAAAAGGATAATGTTGGGAATTTATAGTTATAGAAGCATAAACACTTTTTGTTATTAATTATAAACTTGGAAACATGTCCAGCAAGCAAAAGAAAATGCATTGATTATGTGTTGTTATTATAATGCCATTTAGAGAAATAAAATAATATTATTATAGATTTAGAATTAGAAGTGACCTTAGATGTCATCTAGTTCAGGTCCCATTTAGCAATTTAAGTCTAGATATGTCATGAAAGATTTGCTCAAAATCACAAAGTGGCAGGATCTGCCCTTATTCTTTCTGCATCCAGTATTTTTTTTTTTTTTTTTTTTTTTTTTTTGTGGTACAATGTGGTCTAGTCCCTGCAAATAAATTACTTTATTTATTTAATTAATTTATTAATTATTTATTAATTTTATATATACATACACACACACACACACACACACATATATAATTATTTATTAATTTATTTAAGAGACATCCAAGATAAGGAGTCGATAGATGTGCAGAAAAGTCACCAGAGAGGAAACTGCTCCCATGTCCTTGGTTGTTCCCTGAATTCTGCAGCTACTGAAGAAAGATCCAAACAGTATTCCAACATGGCGGTCTTATTTTTGGTGAAGGAACAGGGCATCCTGGACCTGAGGGGATTTCAGTGAGTGCAGCGAGAGTCTATATTAGAATGGTTGGATTGACACAAACTATTGGTGTGAGGGAGAGCTGTGGGGGGAAGAAGCCTGTGGCCACCGAGCATCTGTGGTGGTCATTCAGACGAGAGCCTCCACAGAACGTGAGTGACTAAAATGTAGGTTCTCCCAAAGGGCTGGCTCTGCTCCTGAGCTGAAGCTTGCTTTGGGGGAAGAGGAATGAGAAATTGGCTGGTCAGTGCCATGGCCACACCCAGTCGGGGCCTGTCCAGCTGGCTGGTGAGCAGGATTCTTGTTTCATTCCTGATGGGAGGAGAGAAGTTCCTGGGGAGCTTTGATGGGGAATCCCCACAGATGTCAGAGAGCTGAACGGTACAGGTCGGAGCAACGTGTGGTGCTGTAGAGGAGAAATAGAGCCCTTAAGGGTGAAGGACTCCAAGAGATACAGAGAGTTCTGAGAGTAAGTAATATGGTCTGGCAGCTACACCATTCGTAGAGAAACAGAACCAAAATTGCCTTCACCATCCAATAAGAGACAGTCTTTCTAAGAGGTGAAAGATAGCACACTAGGAGAACAACAATTAACAATACAAATTCATTTTAAAAACTTAACTTTGAAGATGAGACAGAAGGTTGCAAGTAATAAAAAGTCAATACAAAAAAGTAAACATTCAGAATTTCTTGTGAGAATAACAAGTTAAACCATCCCCGAATTGTTTGTGGATGAAACTGGAAGATGATATATGAGTAAAATGGAATGGAACATGACTGCCCCTGTTTCTGTTATTTAATTCGATCAATTATGAAACAATGACTGCTTTTAGACCAACCATTGGATGTACTTCTGAACTGATGTACTGACATTGTACATAAACTGGTGTACTATAGGTAGAAGTAGCAAGGCTATTTAACAAAATTAGCACATCTAAAATGACTGTACCTGCAAGAATATAGAAAAGAAATCTGAACAGAAATCAATAAGAGCAACCAGGTGGTGTCATGTAAGGTCTGGAGTCAGGAAATTGAGTTCAAATCCTACCTCACATACTTATTAACTCTATAACCTCCAACAAGTCATTTATCCTTGTTTGCCTCAGTTTTTTCATC
>NC_133619.1:19800389-19805389 GCF_048593235.1 Sminthopsis crassicaudata | reverse complement strand
TTGTGAAAATGTTTTCCCAATTTGTTACTTCCCTTCTAATCTTGTTTGCATTAGTTTTGTTTGTATAAAAGCTTTTCAATTTGATATAATGAAAATTTTCTATTTTGTGATTAATAATGATCTCTAGTTCTTTGCAAAGCAGGATTTCTAAGAATCAGAGGTAGTAAGAGAAAATGTCCCAGGAATGGAGGATAATTTCACTAAATTGAATGCCATGTGTATGCAAGAAATGTTGGCAAGGATTTAGAATAAGCCTGAAAGGGTCCATGGACACCAGATTGTTGAGACATTTGCAAGCTAGAGAAATTGATATTTGGAAATTCCCAATGCAAGGTCTGTGAACTTTACAAACGTTTTGACAATTATTTCAAGATAATTGCTTTCTTTTGTAATTTTGTGTATTTTATTTTAAGCATTTCGTAACAATATTCTAAGAGGTCCTCGGGCTTCCACACTTTCAAGAGAGTCCATAACACACACAAACATATACATGCTCATTTTGTGTGTCTCTCTTTGTCTCTCTGTCCATGTGTCTCTGCCACTTTGTCTCTCTATCTCTGTCTGTCTGATTCTTCTCTTTCCCTTTATCAGCCTCTCTCTCTGTCTTTGTTTCAGACACACACACACACACACACACACACACACACACACACACACACACATCACTTTAACAAATACCATCGCAGCAGTGAAGTTGTTTTGACAGATAACTAATGGTCACAAATAGGCTTGGAGAATAGATACATAAATAATTTTTTTTTTAAAAATAAGCATACTGAATAAAATAAGAAAAAATATTCTGAAATAAAAAAAAGAATATTTATCATTTTACTTTGAGTTCATAAATAAACAGATAAAAATAAATAAAGGAAAAGGAAAGGAGAAAATGAATAGTCCCAAAGTATCTTATAGAGAAGAGGATGGCGGGGGGGGTTAGAAGTCGAAAACTTTTACAAATTTATAGAGGTGAAAAGAATGCAGGGATCTGAATTTATTATTATGTTTGGTTCATGGTGTGTGTGTGTGTGTGTGTGTGTGTGTGTGTGTGTGTGTGTGTGTAGCTTCCCAGAATTCTTATCCAAATAGTATTATCAATAAGCTAAAGTAGTAATCTTTGCAGAATTCACCAGTTTGGGATGACTCTTTGAAACTACATAGGAAAAGGAGATTAATCTCTCATGGAGGAATAGTTAAGAGCCTGTGATTGTATCATATCTAACTTTATGATGGAGATTGCTCCATATTCCTGATTCCGGTAGGATATAGACAAATAGTCATACCTGAAACTACTGAAATGTTCACTATTGATCCAACCTTTTTCTGGCTCTGTTCAAAGAGGAAGAGATAGAAACAGAGATCCAAACTCTGCACCAGACTTCACTGCCCATCCCACGAGGAGAATCTTAATTAATTCCATTTGCTTTCTGATTGAGTTTTCCCTTTTGCACAGCCATGTATGTCATATATTCCATTATACATCGAGAAAATTCTTGTCCAGTGTGATAGATGTTGGCAAAAGGGAGAAATTTGGGGAAAGGTTTTGACATCTGTAGAGAAATTAGAAACACATCCCAAGAACAATGAAGCTGAGGTGCAAGTATGTGTGTGTATGTTTTATATATGCATGTATATTGTGTATGTATTTATTTATCTAACTTTCTGTCAACCATCTGTCATCTATCATTTATATCTCTCTATTATCTATCATCTTATCTACACATCTTCTACCTACCTATCCATCTTTCTGTTTCCTTAAGTGTGAGATAACTCCTAAAAGCAAAAGCAGACTGAGTTTGATACAACCAATATCCCATGGGCAATCATAGCCCAAGGATCTGGAGCTGACTTCCATATCACTAACAGGTAATTCCCTCTGCCTTACCACATGTGGTCATGCTCCACATGGCACACCCACTTCCCAAGTATCCACTACAGCTCCATCTCAGTCCTTTAAATAACTTATCTGTAAGGATTGAGATTGGATTAATTCTTGCAAATTAAGGCATATTATATTCCCCAGGGATGAAAAAAGTGACAGGCCATATTTTGATAAAGAAAAAAATAAATTTAATATGTGAGACTGAATATGGATTCAATTAAAGAGAATGAGAGAATCTATGGAAAGATAAGACCCACTATGTCATATAGAATAGACACAGGGCAGGGACAAAAAATTATAGATTTAAAATTATAAATTGAAATTAAATTTATTATATTTCAAAATTCACATTGGAGAGTGATATATTGGGTAAGCTAAACTATATTAGACGCGACTGTGTAATTAAAATAATAGCAAGGGATCCGTGCTAACTAGAAATTGAAGACATTCAAAATAGTTTATGGATGTAAGCTTGTTGACTTGGCTGTTAAAGTTTAACATCAATAATGTCACAAATATATATGGTGAATGTATAGACAGAAAACTTAATATAATTGTTAATATAATGACGGAGATTCTTGATACCAAATATATTATGATTATAACTCCTTTAAATGACCCATATGTTGCCATAATTTCTGTAATGTCCTTTCATTTCTACTCGTAAAATTTTTAATCCTGATTAGGTTGAGCTGGACCATATCCTAGGCCTCCCTAAATTGCCCTGTGGAAGAGACCAGATCAAACTGGATCTCAGCTTCTAGCACCCTTGTTCCCTACCACTGGGATTCAGGGTGTAAAGGGCACAACAGGTAGAAAGAAGTGACTTTTCTTACACAGATTGTAAAGGGTAACTGGGATTTCATGATCCCTGTTATCTCATACTGCCGTCTTCCCCTTTCCTTCTAAAGGTATAAGAAACTTTTGCGTGGGTCTTGGAGTGGGGAAATCAGCTGGACATCCCCTAGAATACCTTGCTTCATTCCTCAACTGATGGCTTTGATTTAGTTCAGGACTCAACTAGATAGATAGATTTTTTTCTTCATTTATTTCTTTTGAGATAGGGAGTTGGAGGCAAAAAGCACTATGATTGAAATCAGGAAGACAAATTCAAATTCATCCTCAAACACTGAGGGACCATAAGCAAGTCACTTTATTCATTTTGCCTCAGTTTGTTCATCTGTAAAATAAACTGGAGGAAAAAATGGTAAGTCACTCTGGGGCAAGAAAACCCTAGAGGGAGTCATGAGGACTCTGACATGACTTTGATTACGACAAATAAAGAAATATATACATATATAAATGAGCATTGTCTCATTAAACCGGTCATCTTGGGAAACTGTAAACACATACCCATATTGTGCCAGCATTTAAACCAAGAGGCAATTCCACTTTTTAGAATTCTTTTCCTAGACCGGTGTAGGACCATGTAAAAAAAATACCAGTCTCTATATTTCATGTCTCAGTTTTTGTTTTTTGTTTTTTAAATCAGTGATTGTTAAGTCTAAATTCAGCCCTCCCTTCCAATGCCAGGGCCACACTGTGCCACGATGAGTAGCTTTGAGGTGTTCCCACAAATCCAAAGCACTCTCAGAGATCCTTTTTATTTGCCACTGCTGAGGATTTCCTAAAGAATGTGGCACTAGCTCTAGAAGCAATTAAAAAAAAAAAAAGAAGGGCTAAAAATAGAGCTCAAGCAGCAGTCCCTTGGATAGATTAGTTCTGGTATGTTTGCACCAGAATCAATCTCATTTCCTCTCTTGGTGAATGTAAAGTGTTAACAGCCCTGGGGGTTCAAATGATCAGAAGGTAGAAGAGAATGATTTTGTATGTCTGTAATTAGCCCCACGTGTAGAGAGAGCCATGGGTGGCCAGAATTGTTGCTCCCTACCTGGAGAAGCCCGAGGGAGGTAGGACAGATCCCTCCAGCCACTTCTCACTCACCCTTTTCCAAGAAGGCTCAATTCCTGCCAGGAAGGGAAGCTGGAGGTTGGATCTTCGTAGAGAGAAGAGACACCAGGCTAGAATTGTATCTCTCTGTGCCTCTGAATATTATTAACTTAGGATTATGATCAGTTCAATCTGAGTTCTGATTCTGTTTCCCATTTTGGGGGGAAAAGGGTCACCCACGTTCTATATCCAAGACTTGACCCCCATTCCACCTAATACCAATCTCACAATAAAATGGCAAATAGCAAAGAATCCTGTAGCAAAACAGGATTCAGAGAAGGTATTCATAGGAGAAGATATAATAGACAACAGAGAGCGAAGGAGCTCTCCCATTGGAAATGAGATAACCCAATTCAACCAAGAAAACAAAAACATTCTAACTCTTCCTCAGAGGGAAACTCCCACATCTCTGTGGTGGTAACCTAGGAATGGGGACATGATGGAGACGTCCTGCTCTTCTTGATTTCCAAGTCTTTTTTTCTTTAGCAACATAAAATAGGGTTGACTTCTTATGTCTTTCCCCTCAAAGCTGCAAGCCAAGAGCCCCTTCAGTGATTCCATACTTGAATAATCATGAAAGATGCTCCAGTTTCCCATCTCTCTGTAGCTCTGCCCTGAGACACACAAAGCAGGACTTTCATCTATACCAAGAAGGAGAGAGCCCTATATACCCATGACGAGTTTAATCTAACTTCTGATTGTTGTTTCTCATTTTGGGGGGAAAGGGGTCACCCAAAGTTCTATATCCAAGACTAGACCACTATTCTACCTAATACCAATTCCACAATAAAATGGCAAATAGCCAATGGCAAAGAAACCTTTTTATCCTCATCTGTAAAGAAACAGAATTCAGAGAAGGTAGTCATAGTAGAACATCTAACAGACGATAGAGAGTGAAGGAGCTCTCTTCATGGAGAACATGGATCACATTTATCACTGTTTGAGACCGGATTTCCTTTGTGAGGGAACCCCGTTTTCTAGTATCTTCCCTCTGAGACTACTTCAAATTTGTCCCATCTATATTTCCTCATTCAATTACGCTCGAGAGGATTTTTAAAATAGTTTTGTTTGCTTTTGTCCATTTTTGCTTATTTTGCAGTTTTTGTTCACTTAGCATAGCACCTAATATTTAATAATTTATTAATTATGTAATTGCTTAATAAATGTGTAT
>NC_133619.1:19780389-19795389 GCF_048593235.1 Sminthopsis crassicaudata | reverse complement strand
GCATTTATTTTTCTTCTCTATTCATCAGGGCAGCACTTCCCAGCATCCAGACTTATTTGCCCCAGGTACCAAATTTTCCAATTGGGATTCAGGTAAATGTGATTTGAGGCACCTTAACTAAAGTCTGATTTAGTCCCAAAAATAATGCAATTAGCCAATTTATCTATATCTATATCTATATCTATATCTATATCTATATCTATATCTATATCTATATACATATATACATATATATGTATATATATGTATATATACACGTATATATATACATACATATATGTATGTATATATATACATACATATATGTATGTATATATATATGTATGTATGTACACACACACATATATATATGTATGTATATATATATATATATATATATATATATATATATATATATATTCATTAAGCACTGAGGAAGAGCTCAACACTCTGCTGGTTTTAGTAGGAGTTACAACCACTTTGGAATATCTCCAGCATTCTACAGACTCAAAATTCTTTACGAGATTTTAGTATTACTGATAATTAAATGAAGATTGCACTAGAACAGAAGAGAACTCTCTATAAGTGATGTTTTACCCTCTCCCTTTCAAGTTTAAGGATGCTTTCTGAGGAATAGTTGCTATTACAGTCAGTGATTACCATCATTAGCCAAATAATTAACAAAGCATCCTTACCCATTTCATTGAAAAATTGGCCTCTACATTGCTAATGGACTTGGTTCTGCTTTCATTTTCTTAAGTCAAGCACTATTGATTCAGTAAATATTTCAAAGAAATCTTCCAAGATGGATTTTTAAGGACTAAAAGTTCTTAAAAGTAAACATTTTGACCACTCTTGGGATTTATGGTTATGAGAAAAGAAAGAAAAAAAAAATCTCCTTTGCTCTGTGAACCAACTCAGTGGATCAGCAGAGAACAGACCATTTTATTAGGGGAACATTGATATAAATAGAGTTTTTCAGCATTTTTCTTCTAAAAGACTCTTGGTCATTTTCAGAAGTGTAGCCATGAATGATTTGGTTTAGGAAATTTCTATTCATGTGTGTGTGTAATCAATTTCTCCCCAAAACTTTTGTGTAGATTCAGAATTCTTCCCAGGCTTCCCATCTCCCAGGGACAGTATTTGGGTAGCTTTGTTAGGTTCTCTTAAGACATGAATAAGCTCCCCCATAATTTGGTGACTAATTTAAACTGTGTGAATGTAAGAGGGTATGGAATCATGAATTACAAAGATGTGTAATTACTACCTACCATTGAAATCCTAGTCACATGCCTCCATACTGTGTGAAGGGAATTCTGAGTTGTTAAAAGCTAATGAAGAAAAATTCCATCCTGATACATTAGGCAGTCGGTCAATACGTATTTATTAAGTACCTATTGGGTACCAGGAAGGGGTCCTCAGTGAGATCACTTTTAAGGATACCAAGGCCTCATTAGGTACAGAATTGTCAAGCCAATCACTGTAAAGCCTTTGGGTTAATTGTCAAAAGATTTGGAAATCACATGAATTTTATTCTGAGATTCTTGCTTTAAATTCAGTACTGTTGACTTTCTTTTGTGATGTTTGACATCTTGCTTACCTCCATAAGTTCAGTTTCCTCAACTTTAAAATTACAAAACTGATAAAGGTGACTTCTGAGGTTTCTTCTACTTTGGATTGAATAATTGAATCTACAGTCTAGCCAGTAACAAAGGACTTATCACAAGAAGGCTCCCAGTTTTATGAGTTTTTTTCCCCCCAGTGAGTATGATGCCCCCAAAAGTTTCCAATCCATTTCCACTCAAAACTCTTTTTATCACCTTTTCTTGTTCAAAACACTATTAGAGCCATAACTTTTAGAAAGCTGGTTAAATTAGATCTCTAGAGTGTGTTAAGGTGAAGAATACATAAAAAAAGGATTGGAAAAGTATGTTGGGGTCAGATTGCAAAGGGTTTTATGTCCAGCAGAATTGTATATATTTTCCTCTGTAGGTAATAGGGAACCATTAAATTTGAGTTAGTGACAAAGTTACATGGTGAGACTTCAATTTTAGGAAAATGACTTTGGCAAATGTATGGAGGACGGATTTCAGAAGGGAGAGACTTGAAGCAGACAGACCAATTAGGAGTCTATTGCCATTTTCCTGGTGAGAGGTTTGGGAAATCTGAAATAAACAGTGACCATGTGAGGGGAGGGAAGGGGTCAAGTGTGCAAGATATTGAAGAGGTAGATTCAATGAGATGTGAAAATTGATTCTACGTGTGGGGAGATGAAGTCAAAGAGTTGAGCATGGAGCTTGTCACTGGAAGGATGGCAATGTTGTCAACCCTCACAGGGAAAAATACATAGACTTTCTGGTCCCAGCACTGAAGTAGGTTTGAGGACAAATATATACGGTAGTGGGCTCTGCTTTGGATCGGCAGCCTTTCAAAGTGGCCAGTAGATATTTGGTCATATGTGACAAACTGTAGCTCAGGAGAGAGCCTGGGCCAGAATCCCCTGAAAAAAAAGATAATAAGTAAACCATGGGATCTAACGAGACCACCAAATGGAAAAATATAGATAGAAAAGAGAACCCAGGAAATTCAGTAATTCAATATAATTTTTCTATGCATATTTCCACACATCATATTGCACCCGAAAAATCAGTCAAAAAGGGAAAAAAAAAAAAAAAGAGAGAAAGAAAACAAAAAGAAACAAGGTTTCCAGCCTTTGTAGTAAACAGTTGTAGTTAGAGGCCATGATCTGGAAGAGGATCCAGTAAAGGGTACAGGTCAGATAGGTATGAGGAGAGTGAAAAATGAATTATCATAGAGAGAAGAGAGTAGCAAAGACTAGAGTCTTGGATAGAAAGGTCAAGGGTAATGAGAGTTCAGAATAAGTCCTTGAGTTTGGCAATTATGAAATCCCTGGTAAGTCATGGAAAAAAAAAATTTCTTTTCATGAATTGATAAGGTTGGAAGCTTGTGAAGCTTCATAGAGACACTTCATAGCGGATGTTCCATTGTAAATGACCTTTTCTTTTTTTTTTTTTTTTTTTTTTTTTTTTTGTAAATGACCTTTTCAAAAAGCTTCACTACAAAAGCTCAAAGATAAAGAATGATAGTGAGAATGGAATGGACAAATGAGGGTTTTTTCAAAATGGGGAAGACTTGGGAATGAAGACATTAGTTTGAAAGAACAACCTACACAAAGAACAATGGGTTTTACATGGAAAAAGTCCTTCAATTAAAAGGTTAACAGGTCTCAGGGAAGCGATAAAAGCATACTGTGATGTAGCCTAATCATCAAAATTTTTTAAGGTCTTATACCATAACCTTATCATATTTAACATTAGCTATTCAATTTTTTTAACTCCACACACCTGGTGAAATCATACAAATCAAACAGTGAACTTAGTAAAAAAGTTAATGGCTTAGGGTTTCTCTGTTGTGTTAAAGGAGAAGGTCTCTGGGTAGAGGGAGACACGATTTTATTCTGAATCCTAAAATTCCCAAAATTACTCTAGCAGTCATTTTTTGAAGTCTAGGAAACCTCATCACGGACAGTATTATATTATCCAAAGGAAGACGAGGACTCTTGTGGAGCTTCCCCCAGTCCTATGGACGTGGGCAATCGTACTCCTAAGATACAAGGGAATGTTTTAGCCCATCTTGAGTTAAACACTTCCACATGAGTCAGGCCATAGCAGAAGTAAAACTCGTGTTTGAACAATTGAAGAGTAGTTTCTAATCATGAATTGCCATTAGGCTTAAAATTTTAATATCTCAAACTCATTTATTAAACCAAAGAAACATTAATTAAAATATTTTAGCATTTGCTTCTTGGCTTGGATTAGGCTTTAACCTAACTTCCATCAAGCTTTTGTTGTTAAAAGAAATGGTTAGGTATTTCAATATTTAATAATTTCCTTTTACAATTCAAAGGCCTTTGCATTTGAATATTCAAGGCTTTATATATGTGTAAGTGTGTATTGCTGTGAATGCATGCTTACCTTAATATCCTCAAGCTTATTTTGCTAAAAAGACTTTCTCTAATGAATTCTACCTAATTTACTTACTTATTACTTTATACACTCAATACATGTGCCATACAATAACCCCTCTATCTCCAATTATGCATTAACATTAAAGAAATATATTATACATGCTATTTATTTTAATTCCCATCTTCAAAAAATGTTTCCCATACAATGTATATATTATGCAGTTCTTGTGAGGGGATTGTTTTTTTTTTTTTTTTTCTTGATCTTATATGATACATTTCAAATCATTAAGATGCAGTCTTCAAAGATTCCTACTCCTTGCTAATATTGATTTTGAAGTGTTTGATTACTGATTTCACTTTTTATTATATAAATATGTAATCTAATTATAATTACAAAACAGGATTCAAGGCTGACCTTTTAACTTCTGTGCATATAAAAACTCCTACAATCTGACATTTCATGTGACTTTCTTCATACTCTTCAAACTTTTTTCTAGATCTCTGATTGATAGCTTGAAGGGACTGGATCTAATTCAGTTGCCTCATTTTATAGATGCAGAGACTGAATCCAAGAAAGAACTGAGTATTTCAATATCATACATTTTAAAAGGGAGAAGTAGGATAAAGCTCAGGTCCTCCGACTATAATTTCAGTGGTTTTTTTCTTAATATATATCATATCAAAATTCCTCTAGGAAAGTCATCTGGTACTATCAGATAAAGCTACAGCCTCTGAAGAATTAAACTTTAAGGTCAGGTTAACATCCAGTGTAGAGGACATGCAGATTAAGATATTATCAGCAAGGAATTGTGGGACAAATAAGGTATGAAGGGTAGTACCAAAGATAGAGGACCAAAGAATCAGAGGGAGGAGAATGATTATGCCATAAATGGTAGGAAGATGCAATGGGCAGACTGGCTTAGCATCGTGCAATCAATCAGTCAGCATGCATCTAATTCAATGTCAAGAGATCCATTGAAGGGGAACTCGGTCCCTGTGGAGTAGTTACAATGAACTAGGACCGGCCAAGCCTGACCCAAAGTGAATTGTGAGATATAAGATTGGAAGCAATAGTCACTGTGGTGAGATTTTTTATCCATTGAAAAAGACCAAAAGGAGGGGCGGAGCCAAGATGGCGGAGAAGAAACACACGACTCAGTGAACGTCCTCACTCCCTCACAACCAATTAGATAAATTAAGTCTCAGAATTAGCTCAGGACTGACAGATACCACAAGGACTGGAAGCACGACTTACCAGCTGAAGAGAATCTGGAGTTTCAGCAGGAAAGGTCAGTTCTCAGGGGAGGAATAAGAAAGACCAGCACAGACGGTGGGGTAGGGGCACACTGCGCCCATTGCGCTGGGAAGGGCTCTGGGATCAGAGAAGCCACTGAGGTAAAGGAATCTGGCACAGGCTGTTAGCTCTTCTCTGCTAATTATTTAGCAGTTCAGAAGAGAAAGCCAAAATATTTTAAAACTCAGATTAGATTTCCCCCCCCCCCCCCCCCCCCTGGGGGTGACTCGGCAGACTCGGCACCAGGGGGTGTGGCCTCAGCTACCTCCTGAGAATAGTTAAGAGACTGACAAGTGGGTGGATACGGCCCAAGGCAACACACACTGCCTAGCTTAGCTGGAGGGAGTGGAACTCAGCTCCAGGAAGTCCCAGAGAAGCGGAACCTTTGAACTAGGGACCGCGGTTTCTGGCAGACACTTCCAGTTTGAGCGCAGGGGCTTCTCATGTCACCTGCTGCAGACATCCACTCCCCACCCGGACACATAGGCTGGACTTCTTGCTGTCTTCACTATTCTACGCCCTCGAAGCACAGTAGTGCTAATCACCTCTGAGGCACTTCCAGGGAGGGGGTGGGGAACTCTCTCCCAGAGCTCTCTCTTAGCGCGGGCGCAGGGGCCGCTGCATCCATCCGGTCTGGGAGGAAGCTGGTAAAGAAGTAAATAATTTCCTACCCCAGGGACAGACCCCAAAAGATTTTTTAAGTATGAGCAAAAAAGCTAGAAAAACTATAGATTCCTTCTATACAGAGAAAGAGCGGGTACCCAACCCCGAGGAAGTTGACAGCAGAGAATCAGATAACAACCTAAAGGGGAACGATTCCTGCCCCCCATCACATAACTCTCTCCTAGAAGAAGCTCTTAAGAAATTGAGGGAGATCGAAGAAAAATGGGGCAAGGAAAGGGAAGTTATGATAGAGAATAACAACGTCCTGAAATTGGAGTTGGAAAAAATAAAGAATTCACAGGAGATGCAGGGAAACAAAATTAGTGAATTAGAAAAGGTTAAAAAAACACAGGAAAGTAGGATTTCTGAATTGGAAAAGATAAAAAAGTCTCAAGAAAATAGAATTTCTGAATTGGAAAAAGAAAATAATTCTCAAAAAAAAAAATTAGGGAAATGGAAAAAAACTCAATAGAGCAAAATAATTCATTTAAAAACGAAATTGGGCATTTACAAAAAGAACTAAAAACTGTGAAAGAAGAAAATAACTCCTTAAAAGTCAGGATGGAACAAATAGAAATGAATGATTCACAGAGAACCCAAGAATCAGTCAAACAAAACAAAAAAAATGAGAAGCTGGAGAACAACGTCAAATACTTACTGGGAAAATCTATAGACCTGGAAAATAGATCTAGGAGAGATAATCTGCGGATTATTGGACTTCCAGAAAACTATGACCAAAAAAAGAGCCTAGATTCTATTTTACAGGAAATTATCAAAGAGAACTGTCCAGAGATAATAGAAACAGAAGGGAAAGTAGATGTGGAAAGAATTCATCGAACTCCTTCTGAAATAGACCCTAAAAAAAGAACACCACGGAATATTGTGGCTAAGCTGCAGAATTACCACACAAAGGAGAAAATCCTGCAAGCAGCTAGAAAAAAACAATTTAAATACCAAGGTGCCACAATAAGGGTCACCCAAGATCTGGCTGCCTCCACATTAAAAGATAGAAGGGCCTGGAACCTGATATTCCGAAAGGCAAAAGATAAAGGACTGCAACCAAGAATGAACTACCCAGCTAAGTTTAGCATCTTTTTCCATGGAAGAAGATGGTCATTCAATGAAACAGAGGAATTCTATATGTTTCTAAGAAAAAAACCAGACTTAAACAAAAAATTTGATCTACATCCACAAGACTGAAGAGAAACAGAAAAAGGTACACAGAACCCTTGAGAACTGTAACTCTGTTGTGGGTATATAAAAAATACTCAAGGATAATTTGATTTTACTGATATAAAAGAAAAAAAGGGGGGTGTGGTAAAGGGAAGGAGGTCGGTTCAGAAAAAGGGGAAGGAGTGATAAAAAGAGGGAAACTACATCCCAGGAAGAGACATAGAAAATACACCATATCTGAGGGAACTTAGTGAGGGGGAGAATCATTGTGTGAATCTTACTCTCATCAGAAGAGGCTCAAAGAGTAAATAATTAACATATTTGTTTTTTCAGAGAATTTTCTCTCACCTCATTAAAAGGGGGGAGAGGAAAAGGGGAAAGGAAAAGGAGAATAAGTGAAGGGACTTGGAGGGAGGGGGGAGGGATCCTAAAAAAAAAAAAAAAGAGGGAGGGTTGCGCGTCACAAGGGGGGTCTGTAAATTAAATATCGGGGAGGGGGATCAGGGGGGTCAAGGGAAAAAAGTATAATCTGGGGATAATACGATGGCAGGAAATACAGAATTAGTAATTTTAACTGTAAATGTAAATGGGATGAACGATCCCATCAAACGGAGACGGATAGCAGATTGGATCAAAAAGCAGAACCCTACAATATGTTGTCTACAGGAAACACACTTAAAGCAGGGAGATACATACAGAGTAAAGGTAAAAGGTTGGAACAGAGCTTATTATGCTTCAGGTAAAGCCAAAAAAGCAGGGGTAGCTATCCTTATCTCAGATCAAGCAAAAGCAGAAGTAGATCTAGTTAAAAAAGATAAGGAAGGAAACTATATCCTGCTGAAAGGTAGCATAAATAATGAAGCCATATCAATACTAAACATATATGCACCAAGTGGTATAGCATCTAACTTTCTAAAGGAAAAGTTAAGAGAATTGCAAGAAGAAATAGACAGTAAAACTATAATAGTGGGAGATCTCAACCTTGCACTCTCAGATTTAGACAAATCAAACCACAAAACAAACAAGAAAGAAATTAAAAAAGTAAATAGAACATTAGAAAAACTAGGTATGATAGACCTTTGGAGAAAACTGAATGGCAATAGGAAGGAATATACTTTCTTCTCAGCAGTTCATGGATCCTATACAAAAATTGACCATATATTAGGACATAAAGATCTCAAAATTAAATGTAGGAAGGCAGAAATAATAAATGCCTTCTTCTCAGATCACAATGCAATAAAAGCTACATTCAGTAAAAAGTTAGGGGTAAATAGACCAAAAAGTAATTGGAAACTGAATAATCTCATCTTAAAGAATGACTGGGTGAAAGAGCAAATTATAGAAACAATTAACAATTTCACCCAAGATAATGATAATGATGAGACATCATATCAAAATCTTTGGGATGCAGCTAAAGCGGTAATAAGGGGAAATTTTATATCTTTAGAGGCTTATTTGAAGAAAATTGAGAAAGAGAAGATTAACGAATTGGGCTTACAACTTAAAAGGCTAGAAAAAGACCAAATTATAAACCCCCAACCAAAAATTAAACTCGAAATACAAAAATTAAAAGGAGAAATCAATAAAATTGAAAGTAAAAAAACTATTGAATTAATAAATAAAACCAAGAGTTGGTTTTATGAAAAAGCCAATAAAATAGATAAACCTTTGGTAAATTTGATCAAAAAAAAGAAAGAGGAAAATCAAATTGATAGTCTTACAAATGAAAAGGGGGATCTTTCCACCAATGAAGAGGAAATTAGAGAAATAATAAGGAGTTACTTTGCCCAACTTTATGCCAATAAATTTGATAACTTAAGTGAAATGGATGACTTTCTCCAAAAATATAGGCTCCCTAGATTAACAGAGGAGGAGATAAATTGCTTAAATAGTCCCATTTCAGAAAAAGAAATAGAACAAGCTATTAATCAACTCCCCAGGAAAAAATCCCCAGGGCCAGATGGATTCACATGTGAATTCTACCAAACATTTAAAGAACAATTAGCCCCAATGTTATATAAATTATTTGAAAAAATAGGGGATGGAGTCCTACCAAACTCCTTTTATGACACAGACATGGTACTGATACCTAAACCTGGTAGATCGAAAACTGAGAAAGAAAATTATAGACCAATCTCCTTAATGAATATTGATGCTAAAATCTTAAATAAGATATTAGCAAAAAGACTTCAGAAAATCATCTCCAAGATAATACACTATGATCAAGTAGGATTTATTCCAGGAATGCAGGGCTGGTTTAATATTAGGAAAACTATTAATATAATTGACCATATTAATAATCAAATTAATAAGAACCATATGATCATCTCAATAGATGCAGAAAAAGCATTTGACAAAATCCAACATCCATTCCTACACTAAAAACTCTTGAGAGTATAGGAATAAATGGATTATTCCTTAGAATAATCAGGAGTATATATTTAAGACCGTCAGTAAGCATAATATGCAATAGAAATAAACTGCAACCTTTCCCAGTAAGATCAGGAGTGAAACAAGGTTGCCCACTATCACCATTACTATTCAATATAGTACTAGAAACGCTAGCCTCGGCAATAAGAGCCGAGAAAGAGATTCAAGGAATTAGAGTAGGAAATGAGGAAATCAAACTATCACTTTTTGCAGATGACATATATATATACTTAGAGAACCCCAAAGACTCTGCTAAAAAGCTACTAGAAATAATTCAAAATTTCAGCAAAGTGGCAGGATACAAAATAAATCCACATAAACCCTCGGCATTTTTATATATCACTAACAAAATGCAACAGCAAGAGATACAAAGAGAAATTCCATTCCAAACAAATGTTGAGAGTATAAAATATTTGGGAATCCATCTACCAAAGAAAAGTCAGGAATTATATGAGAAAAATTACAAAACACTTGCCACAAAAATAAAATCAGATTTAAATAATTGGAAAGACATTCAGTGCTCTTGGATAGGCCGAGCGAATATAATAAAGATGACAATACTCCCCAAACTAATCTATTTATTTAGTGCTATACCAATCAGACTCCCAAGAAACTATTTTAATGACCTAGAAAAAATAACAACAAAATTCATATGGAAGAATAAAAGGTCAAGAATTGCAAGGGAACTAATGAAAAAAAACTCAGAGGAAGGTGGTCTAAGTGTACCTGATCTAAAGCTATATTATATAGCAGCAGTCACCAAAACCATTTGGTATTGGCTAAGAAATAGACTGGTAGATCAGTGGAACAGATTAGATACAAAGGACAAAAAAGGGTACATCTATAGCAATCTAATCTTTGACAAACCCAAAGATTCCAACATTAGGGATAAAAATTCATTATTCGGAAAAAACTGTTGGGAAAACTGGAAATTAGTATGGCAGAAATTAGATATGGATCCACACTTAACACCATATACCAAGATAAGATCAAAATGGGTCCATGATTTAGGCATAAAGAGGGAGATAATAAATAGATTAGAGGAACAGAGGATAATCTACCTCTCAGACTTGTGGAGGAGGAAGGAATTTATGACCAGAGGAGAACTAGAGATCATTATTGATCACAAAATAGAAGATTTTGATTACATCAAACTAAAAAGTTTCTGTACAAATAATACTAATGCAAACAAGATTAGAAGGGAAGTAACAAATTGGGAAAATATTTTTAAAAACAAAGGTTCTGACAAAGGTCTCATTTCCAAAATATATAGAGAACTGACCCTAATTTATAAGAAACCGAACCATTCTCCAATTGATAAATGGTCAAAGGATATGAACAGACAATTCTCAGAGGAAGAAATTGAAACTATATCCACTCACATGAAAGAGTGTTCCAAATCACTACTGATCAGAGAAATGCAAATTAAGACCACTCTGAGATACCACTACACACCTGTCAGATTGGCTAAGATGACAGGAACAAATAATGACAAATGTTGGAGGGGATGTGGGGAAACTGGGACACTAATACATTGCTGGTGGAGTTGTGAAAGAATCCAGCCATTCTGGAGAGCAATCTGGAATTATGCCCAAAAAGTTATCAAACTGTGCATACCCTTTGACCCAGCAGCGCTACTACTGGGATTATATCCCAAAGAAATACTAAAGAGCGGAAAGAGACATATATGTGCCAAAATGTTTGTGGCAGCTCTTTTTGTTGTAGCTAGAAACTGGAGGATGAATGGATGTCCATTAGTTGGAGAATGGTTGGGTAAATTGTGGTATATGAAGGTTATGGAATATTATTGCTCGGTAAGAAATGACCAGCAGGAGGAATATAGAGAGGCCTGGAGAGACTTAAATCAACTGATGCTGAGTGAAATGAGCAGAACCAGAAGATCACTGTACACTTCAACAACAATACTGTATGAGGATGTATTCTGATGGAAGTGGAAATCTTCAACATAAAGAAGATCCAACTCACTTCCAGTTGATCAATGATGGACAGAGGTAGCTGCACCCAGAGAAGAAACACTGGGAGGGGAATGAAAATTGTTAGCACTAATATCTGTCTGCCCAGGTTGCATGTACCTTCGGATTCTAATGTTTATTGTGCAACAAGAAAATGATATTCACACACATGTATTGTACTTAGACTATATTGTAACACATGTAAAATGTATGGTATTGCCTGTCGTCGGGGGGAGGGAATAAGGGAGGGGGGGTAATTTGGAAAAATGAATACAAGGGATAATATTATAAAATATATATATATATAATAAAAAAAAAAAAGAAAAAGACCAAAAGGAAAGAATTTTCTAAATGTGTATTATTATGCTTCATCATCTCTTGGATTCACTACAGTATAAGAACCTTTCTGACTCATCTGGTCACCAGCTTATGTTTATTTTAAAAAAATCAAATGAAAAGGTGTGGAGAGTTTGTAATCTGTATGTGAGGAGAAAGAACACTGAAATCATGAATCCTTAAAATATTACAAAATAACCCCTTTTATTAGACTACAACTCCTCTGGGTTCATTTGAATTTATAAAAAAAAATATGTATTGCATACAGAATCTAGAATAATGCCAAAAAAATGCTGTGCCTCAAGAATTTTTGGTTAAATTATTGGATTAATATGTTTTAATACAAATGAGCAATCTCATTTTTCATAAGGGCTAACAGGGGAAAGGACACAACCTATTATTCTTTCTCTAAGCCAAAGAATAAACTAATTCATATCTAGAAGTAGCACTTATTTCATCTTAGGGTACAGGTAATTCATAGTCATACAAAATAAATTATTTATAAAAAATATAAGTAGTAGTTTTGTGTTGCTGTGTTATAGTTGAATTCCCCAATGTTAGTGGTTTAAAAAGTAATTGTCATAGAGCTGTTCTGACTTTGAGCCTGCTATGAATAACTGAAGAATGGAAATTAAAGATTACTCAAAAAATAAGGATTTATATAAGAAAAGGAGAGTAAATTAATGAAGTCCAAATGTTTGTGCTAAAGGAAAATAGGACAAAAGGTGAAAGTAAGAGACAGCTCTTTGTGCTTTCCTGGAAGCTTCACTATGTCAAGAGACATCCACAGATGCACCCAGCACCTGAGGGAGACTCCAATGGCAAATTGGGTTAGTGCATGGACACTAATCAATAATCTGTGGCCTGTTCCGCTGGCAAAGGTGTTCACACCGATGAGATTGGGAAACCATTTGGGCATTTCACTCTTTGAGTTTGCATTGTTTATTTTCTTTGTTTCTTTCTGGGAGATGTGGAGAGAACAACGACCATATTTCTCTTATGTAAATGTTTCACTTCAGAATTATAGGTTGAAGGAAGTTCAGGTAATAATGGGCAGGTAGCAATTTAAATATTTCTCAACGTAAATTGAATACTAAAAATATATACATTTCCCATTTTTCTTAGAAAGTTTTAACGGGATATTATGGTTAAAATATGAAAATTATACAACCTTCCACTAGTTCACTCATAAGCACGTGTCTCATGTTTTCATTCATAATGCAACATCTGCTAACATAATCCTTTACCCTAAAAGTAATAAAAGTATGTTATTGGTTATGACTCACTGGTCATTGCAATGCAAATTTTGCCCTTTAAACATAGAATGATTAATTTAATAGTTCAGTTACATTGCATGAAATTAGCTTGTTAAAAAAAAAATACACACACAACAACACACAGCAAATAGCTCACTTACAAGGTAATTTCACACTGTTGTGTTAACAATTCCAGAAGCTACATAAACAAGTTGAGCACAACGTCTAAAAGTGGTTTTGGGGAGCAATTAGTCTATCATACATTGCTAAAGAAAAAGGTTCTTAAATAAAAAACAATGAGCACTGAAATAAAAGGCATGATCATTTGATTCTTAGTCACAGCATCAGGTTATTAGAGAAAGCCTAACTCATAAGGAGATATATATATATATATATATATATATATATATATATATATATATATATATATACACACACATATAGTATATAAGTGCATATATGTATAGATACATATATGCATTTAAATATATAATACAATATACATATATAAGTATAGTAGTACATACATACATGCATTTATTGTATAACATGCCTATGCACACATATGTACATATATGTTCATGTACGTGTGTGTATCCTCATAAAAACATGCCCTGCTATACCACCATAGACTTATCCAAGCTCTATTTGAAGAGCTCCAAGGACAGACCCATTTCTTCTTTTGGCTACCTCCAATTGTTAGGAAGGTTTTCCTGAAACTAAACCTTAATATACTCCTGCTACTTCTATATATTGTTCAGTTTTACTCTCTAAAGTCAAGCTGATCAAATTTACCTCTTCTCTACATGAAAAAACCTCAAAATACCTAAGTTCAACTTCCATTTTCCATCCTAGTCTTCTTTCCAGGACAAACGTGTTAACTTCCTTCACTTATCCTAATTTGGAATGAACTCAAAGTCTTTTAGGACTCCTATGGTCCTACTGAGGACAGCCCCCAATTTATCATTGCTTTGTAAATTGGGGTGTTCATAACTGAACTGATAACCTCAGATAAGGTCTCTGCATGTCCTCCATGCGCCCTAGATTCTCTTCATAATTTCCATCTAACCATGACTCTAGCACCTTCTGCTAGAGAAATATCTTATTTGAATTGCAAATGTCCCTTTATCTCTATCCATGTTGATATGATCTTCAGCCCAATGGTCTAGCTTATCAACTTCTTCCTTGACTATGATACTATCATATAGTAATTATTTACCTTTCTAAAATTTATGGACTTTGCAAATTTGGTTAGTATACCATTTATAAAATGAAGAAAATTTCATGGACTTACAAGACAGGGAAGTAGTAAAAAGAAATAGGTTTGGAAGAGAGGTTGTAATCATTATTTAAATTTATGTTAAATAACACCAGAAGTTTATTTCTTCGAACAATAATTTACTTGACATAATCAACCTTGATATATCTGTGATTACACTGGTATATGTTCTAATTCAACTTAAATAACTTTGTGTCTTATGTCATGGAGTTGTTATCCATGGCTTTCCTAAATCCTTCATTATTTTTTTTTTAAATGAGCATCCTCAAAATACTGTTTCCAATGGAATAGAATCAGAAATATTTTCATTTAGAGCATTTTTTTCTTTTATTTTTGCTGAGGCAATTGGGGTTAAGTGACTTGCCCAGTGGTACACAGCTAGGAAGTGTGAAGTGTCTGAGCCCAGATCTCAACTTAAGTACTCCGGACTTCAGGGCTGGTGCTCTATCCACTGGATTTTTTATTTTTAAGAAAGCATGGTGAAAACATTTTTTGCTGGAAAAATTACAATGCTAAATTTTGAAAATTAATGTTCTTTAAATTATGTTTGTAACCAATTAGATTTTTAAAAATAACAACACCACAAATTTGAAGAACATGCCAGTTATACCTTTTTCTAAATGTTTTCC
>NC_133619.1:19770389-19775389 GCF_048593235.1 Sminthopsis crassicaudata | reverse complement strand
TTGCTTACCTTATATGCCTTTGTTTCCCTTATCAAACCCTAGTTAGCTAAAACCTTATATAAGTTCTCTGCCTCAGTTTGTCGGGGCCGAATGCTTTGGATAAAAGTTCCATTCAGTCAGCTAGCCTAAACTCTCCGCATTACAGTTTGAAGCCCCTGCCTCAGTTTCTCTGGTATTACATGACCAGTTTTAAGACTAGAGCGTAAGCAACATGAATGAATTAATTTAACTTTTCATAGATAAAAAAGACAGTAAGAAAATAAGGATTTTACTCCTATGTTTAAGTGACATTGAGAAAAAAAGGTCAGAGT
Organism: Sminthopsis crassicaudata; assembly: GCF_048593235.1. Classification (NCBI taxonomy): domain Eukaryota; kingdom Metazoa; phylum Chordata; class Mammalia; order Dasyuromorphia; family Dasyuridae; genus Sminthopsis; species Sminthopsis crassicaudata. The sequence goes on along the minus strand of NC_133619.1, from coordinate 19,775,078 downwards.
AACCAGTATCATAAATGGGACACATTCTAAGGCTATCAATATTACTAATTTTTTTTTTTTTTTTGCTTGGAATTAGAAGGAATTGGGCTGTGAATTTGTGGGTAGTAGTGACTTCTTGTGGTTGTCATTTAGTCATTTCAATTTCAATTTAGTCATTCAGTTATCTGACTCTTTCTGACTTTATTGGGAGTTTTCCTGACAAAGACAAGGATTTACCATTTTCTACTCCAGATAATTTTACTGATAAGGAAACTGAGGCAAAGAGGATTAAGTGACTGGATTAGGATCACATGGCTTATCTAAGGCCTCATTTGAACCCAGGATGATGAGTTTTCCTGGTCCAGCACTCTATCCCCTGTGCAACCTAGCTGCTTATACAATAAAAATTATTTATTTCTTCTTCTTATTTTTATTAAAGTTTTTTATTTGCAAAACATATGCATGGGTAATTTTTTTAACATTGACTTTTGCAAAGCCTTCTGTTCCAAATTATCCCCTCCTTCCCCCACCTCCTCCCTTATGTGGCAAGTAGTCCAATACATGTTAAATGTGTTAAAATATTTTAAATCCAATATATGTATACATATTTATACAGTTATCTCATACAATAAAATTTAAAGAGCTGCCATTTTAGTAATGGAATATTAACTTTTTCAGGGGGTTATTATTATTGTTGTTCAGCCATTCTTTGTGATGGTAGGATCCACAGGATTTTCTTGACAATGATACTGGAGTATTTTGCCATTTAGATCTCCTAACAGAGGCAAAAAAGAGCTCAAGGGACTTGCCCAGGTTCACACAGCTAGCAAGCACTTGAAGCTAGGTCTTCCTGGCTCCAGACCCATTAGTCCACTTAGTTGTCAGATGTCATCCTTAATTTTTATGTTCTCAGCGCCTTAAGCAGTGCCTGGAACATAATAGGTAACTGTTCATTCATTAATTGGTTGATTGATTGGCTTCCAGATCTCTTGCAGATGCTTACCAGTTACCATCTCTATGGCATTTCCTGCTTTAAAATCTCTGTCTTGTTTTGGATGTATCCTGGATTTAAGACTTCTCTCAGAATATTTTAGTGAGCGTGTTGCTTTCTGACTCTAAGTCTATGAAATGGTCAGGAGCCCTTCCAAATTATAACTGATTTACATACTATCTCCTTCCAAAGACAAAAATATCAATGCAGACGTGGTTTAGAAATCTCTTAGATCCAATATTTCCCAAGTATTTGGCAGGAGTTGATTTAACAAACACTTGTTTTACAGAGCACTGTCTTTGGCTGAGGGCTAAAAGTTTTAAAAATGGAGATTTTAAATCTCCTTTTTACAACCTCTCAGGGCAAAGAAAGAATGTTTATACAGGAAAATAAATCAGTTATAGAGTGGAAAGGCAAGTAGGAGTGTCCGAACAGCCTTCTCATGTAATACCAGAGAAACTGAGGCAAGCAAAGATTGGTTTTTAATCTTTAATGTGGAGTTTAAGTTAGCTGATTGTAAGGGACTCTTGTTTAAAGCATTCAGTCCAGAGGAAGCCAGGCAGGGAATTTATATAAGGATTTAGGTAATTAGGGTTTAATAGGGGAAACAAAATTAGATAAGGGGGGAAAGTCATTGGGGGGATGGACAAGCCATAATTCAGGAAAGGATCTTAACTTAATCCGGAAAGGATAGGGGTTAAAATAAGAAGGTCATGGACAGGAGATAGTGAGGGGAGGGGCAATACTCAAAAGCTGGGGGAATTATCCTAGCAAGGAATGAGATAAAGCACCTGGAGTCTATGACACAATGGTATATAAAAGTGGTCAGAGCTTCAAGGGTTTTCCTGGGCTGTTTTTTTTATTTTTTTAATTCAATTTTCCAGTCCTAATGGCAAGGAAGAGAGGGTGGCTATGATATTTTTATTCAGGATTCAACACTCACTATCATACACTATTTCTGTCACAAAAAATTTAGAGCTGAAAGAGATATTAAAGATTATCTATCCCAACCTTCATTTTAAATATGTGGTTTTGTGTGTGTGTGTGTGTGTGTGTGTGTGTGTGTGTGTGTGTGTGTAAAAGGCATCTCAGATTGGGATACAGATAATTTGGGCTGAAATCCTGCCTATTAATTTATCTCAAAATATAGAAAAATATTATATTAAATACATATTATATATGCATATTATGCATACATATTATATATGCATATTATGCATACATATTTATATTTACATATTGATAGGTCTCTAGAACTCAGTGTTTAGAATATATTATACTATGTTTGTGTGTATACATACACACAGAAATAGGCCATAGATAAGTGATAGAAAATTAGTGTTTGAGATTAAATCCTCTGCCTCCAAATCCATGGTACAAGATTTAGAGATTTTCTAATTCAACCACTTTATTTATTAGATAAGGAAACATTCTTTTGCTTTTAGTCAAAAGAGGTAGCAAATAACAACCAGGATTCAAAGTCAAGTACCCTGAGAAATCTACCACTATTTGTTGTTCTTTTCATCTATAAGTAGAACTATGCAAAATAAAGTCAAAATATTTCTAAATAGAAATGTGTTTCCTGCTTAGTAAGTATGTATACATATATATTCTTGTTTTTCAATTAATTAATTAAATTTTAATACATGTTGCTTTATGAATCATGTTGGGAGAGAAAAATCACAACAAAAGGAAAAAATCAAGAGGGAAAAACAAACAGAAAAAAGAAGTGAACATTGTATATATTTGTGTGAATATACAGACTTACATAAATACACATATAATATAGTATGATCATTATTTAACTTATAGGACACTGACTGTTTTGGACTCACATGGTTAATATTTATATTGCACTTTAAGATTAATGAAGCACTCTGAAAATACTATCTCGTCTTGTTCTGTTATCCCTGTTATGGTATTGTTATCTCCATTTTATACATAGGGAAACTGAGGTAGGTAGAGATTAAATGACTTGCCCCAGATCATAGTTAGCAGTCATCTAAAGTAAGACTCCCTCTCTTACCCCATGTCCCAAACTGGACCCTCTTCACTGCTCAGCTGTCTCCAGAAGGTTTGGGGCTTCCTTTCCCCAGGCAGCTTAGTGTCTTGCCTCAAATTCTTTCCCTAGGAACCTTTTCTTCTCTCTAAGATCCTGCTTTCCCAACAAACTCCACTGGGTTAAGGAGAAAAGATATTCTGCACCCAGTACCAGAGCCCCTTCTTTTGGAGATGGAGCCAGACTCTCCTCTGGGCTTCCACCTCTTTCCTCCCCCATGCGACTCAAAATAGTGAGGGGTGGCTGGGTTACAGTTGGAGTTGTAAGTGTAAAAATAAGTAGCTAGCTACTCTGAAAGATCCTACATCGGTGACAAAGAATGAAGCAATGTACTATCTATGGAAATCTGTTGTTTCTCTCTTTACCCAGATAAATTAACTGTTTCATCAATGGCTAGTTCATTCTGGAGTTGGGCAACATCTCCATTCTAAAATTGTTACCTTGTAAAGGACTGTTCTTCTGCTACAGGAAAAGGAAGCAAGCAGATTCATTCATTCATATTCTCTCTCTCCCTCCCTCCCTCTCCCTCTCCCTCCCTCTCTCTCTCTCTCTCTCTCTCTCTCTCTCTCTCTCTCTCTCTCTCTCTCTCTCTCTCTCTCTCTCTCTCTCCCATTCTCTCCCTCTCAATAAAATCTCCAAGATGATTTTGCCCCCCCCAAAGTCACAAATCTTGGGGACATGAAGACCCTATGGAATTGTATCTGATCCTCAATGTATCATTCAATTCTCTGTAAGCCACAATTCTTCTTGGTCATCTACTTTTGCTCTCTCATCAATGTTCCTTATTGACTCTAGGTGTCCATGGGAGTTGAACATGACTATTCCCTAACACTACCAGCTCAAGCTCTTACTTCTGTGAGCAGTTAACTCCTCTGGCTCCCCCAGCCCAACCAGGGTCCCAGTGATTAATGTCCAAGTATCACTGACTGGATTGTCCCGGACTAGTTTTTACAATGGGAAAAGCCTAAAGGTGTGACAATAGGGGAAGGTCTACACTGAGAGAGAAGTATTATAGTGAGGATAGCAGAGTATCTCCAGGAAGAATATGGGAATGAAAAATGGCAGACCAAAAGGAAAGGGAAGAAATGTACCCTTTGAAAATCAAATTATTAGTCACAAAATTGAAAAGGGAGAACTTTCCACCAATGAAGAGGAAATTAGAGCAATAATTAGGATTTATTTTGTCCAATTATATACCGAGAAATTTGATAATCTAAGTGAAATGGAAGGACATCTACAAAAATATAGATTACCCAGGATAACAGAAGAGGAAATAAATTGTTTAAATAGTTCATTTTAGAACAAGAAATAGAACAAAAATGCCCCCTTATAACACCTAACCTTAATGTTCGGCTACAAATCCTTGGTCATTTGCCTCGTAGTGAGTTCATTGTACAGCTTTTCGGTTCTCATCTGTATCTCTTTTCTAACTCAGAAGTGTGCGGCATTTGCATTTTGCCTTTCAGAAGTAAGGATTCCCTTTCTGCCCACTAAATGTGACAGTTGGATTCTTTCTGTCATTCTTAATATGTAGCTCCCTTCTATCAGCATCTCTTAGCTCAGTGTTCTGGGCTCAGGGTGACCTTAATGGCGCCTTTGTATTCAGTTGGTTTGTTTATCAGTTCTTTAGTTTGCATATTTTACTAGACTTGCATTCTGC